>NC_056728.1:239507397-239794425 GCF_019279795.1 Protopterus annectens | reverse complement strand
CACCTGTATTGTTTTTGCACATGTACATCACTGTATGACGTGAGACCTGGTAGTGTCAGGGTGCTGATGAGGGCTTTGACCCTGTTTTCTATTACAGCACTGATATCTACATTCTCTATACTGTGTGTGTTTACACTGCACACATCTTGATGTTTATACTTCTGGCATTGGGTAGCATTACATCTAGGTTCCTATCCCTTGTGGTACCCATGAGGTGGGTTTGTGTTTTTGTGGTTTATGATTCTTGAGGGTGGATGTTAGTTGGGGTCCTCAGGTGTGCATGTGGTACATGATATTACATTACTTAACACATGGCATTCATGCCTCAGGTGGTGCTGCAGGGCCACCTCTGTCGGATACACATACTACACTCCCTGTACATGTTTGGCAGCAGGTTGTGTCATGTTAGGCATCCCTGTTACTGTATGAGTGAGTCAGAGCGGGTATCAGTCCCAGTGTTCCTACTGACCAAGTTTATGTGCTATGCGTTGCCTCTTTGCCAAGGCCAGGGCATACTGGGCACGCCTCCTTCTGCCTACTGGGACAAGGTCAGGTTGTTCCTCCTCCGAGTCACCCCTGCCTGTGGTGGCCTTGGCAATGGTGGGGATGTTTGGCCCAGCCCTGTGCTGGTCCTGCTGCAGCTGTTTCCGCAGGATCATATTATGTAGCATAGCACATATCATGATCATTTGGGTACATGTAGTTGGTGTGTACTGCAAGGCTCCAACAGATGTGTCCAGACACCGGAACCGTGACTTGAGCAGCCCAAACACATGCTCTATGATATTACGTGTTTGTGCGTGTGCCTCATTATGGCGTTCCTGTTCAGGTGTGTGTGCATTTCTGATGGGTGTCATCAGCCACGGCTCAAGTGCATAACCTGCATCCCCCACTAGGTGTCCGTGTGGGAAGTCCCCATTGGCAAATGATTGGTACAGCTCGTCAGATGCCAGATATGGGAATCGTGGTAGCTCCCAGGGCAGCCAGCACACACATTCATTATTATGCCCTGGGCATCACACACGACCTGGCAGTTGATGGAGGGTATCCCTTGCGGTTAATGTAGGCTCTACCCGCTCTCCTGCTGGTGCTTTGATGCGTATGTGCGTGCAGTCTATAGCACCCAGTACCTCAGGGTATTCCGCTATTTGCTGGAAGAGACGATATTGCTGGCCAATACCTCACGGGCATTGGGAAATATACATGATCACCGACATGTGCTGACATGGCATCCAGGAACTGGTGTAGTACCCTGGAGGCTGATGCCTGTGATATCCCCATCATATTGCCAGTTGGTCTCCGGAAGGTACCTGTTGCTAGTATTCTTAGGCCAACACATACCTTGGTTTCCACTGGGATGGGTTCCCTCTGTTGGTTCTGTGTGTGGCGTGGCCTGCACAGCTCAACAATCTGCTGCAGGAGCTCTCTGTCCACTCTATAGCTCTACTATCTCCAGCTCATGTAACCCATGGTAGGTGACCCTGGGCCTGTATACTCTTCTCCTTCTCCTCACTCTGGGTTGTCTGTCAGCATCTGCATTGTCACCACCCTCAGCAATTCGCCTATGCCTGATTATAATAGCTATGGCAGCCCCTAGCATTTCTGCTCTGAGTTCAGCTTTTTTCAGTTTTCAATTCTGATAGCTTAGTTTCTGGCAGTATCTGTTGTGAGAAACAGCCTGCACTGCTCTTTGCAGTGTTTTAAGTGCTGGGTTGGGCTTCTAGTCTGCCTGTGTAATTGCCTGCTTCTAATTGTTTCCACCAATGAACTCCAGTAGTATCTTCTGGCAGTTTCCCTGGATTTTAGTTGTTTCCTGTTTCCTTTTTGTTTCCTGAGGGGGAGCAATGTGCACACCAGCTTAAACACGCTCACAGTCACTTAAACACACTCGCACACATCCTTACACGGTGTTACACGCGCGCACACATCCTTACACGGTGTTAGCTAGGCTGATTCATGCTAAAACGCGTGCACACTGCCTTACACGTGCAGCCAGCAAACCGTTGTAAGCGGTTTGCAACACGCTCCCACTTGTTGAACCTGCCTTACATGCGGCGCTGCGCAAGATGCACGTATATCAAGAAACTTTAAGTGTAGGGATAGCGTATACCCTCAATTTCTTGACTTTCCTAGTGTTCTGTTGGGACACACCTCCCTCCCTGATGTCTGTCTGTCATCTGTTACCTTACATTGCCCTCCAATCTGGTACATTTATTGCTATCATCCCCATGATGTCACCTACCTCTTACTCTGTTCCTGCCCGTCTCTAACTCTTACACTACTCAGACAGTGCTCATTACCTATGTGACAGTGTGATTCAGTATTGTAACCCTCATTTACATAGGATTGCCTAGTAATGACTAGTTACATGTCTTACACGGAGCTTCACCCCCTTGACAACCACTAAACGGAGGCCATATTGTTTTGGTCTGCAAGTCCCTCCATTGACATTCAATGTAATACATAAATCCCACAATTGTGGCCTTATAAGCTCGGTTTTAGTTTTAGGTAGCGCACCCGTTTGCTTGGTGTACGCTGCAGTTAAACACAAAATCCCGTGGGAAAACAAAAGTTATATAACTTATTTTTGCAACACTTTTCATGCCAATGGCCACATATTTGGCCATTGGCATGCTTAATGAAACATATGCACCCTTTATTTGGAGCTGACATAGCTCCGTTTTAATTTTGCAGAAATGTACTCAGTTGTCAGCCGAGTACATTTCTGCAACACGTCCGTTACACGGACTGGTTTCTGCCGTGGATCGCTCAAATACCTCATTTGCATATCTTTGAGCTGCAAATGAGGTATTGAGCATTTACGCCAGTCGATGTAAGAGACGTGTTAGCTGTCTCTTACACGGAGATTTGGGCTGTTCCTGAATCAGGAGGCTTACACGGAGGCTTACACTACTCTTGAACTCCGTGTAAGCCTTCCTGAATCTGGCCCTCTTTGTTTTAATGTAAACTCTCAAAGCAAAGAAACATCCCCATAACATATTAACTTGATACAAACACACACAGCTAGGTACATCTTCAAACAATGAAGTCTAACCCTCCTAATAGGAATAACTGTCCGAGATTGACAACTGCACTTACCGGCTTTCACTTACACTAAGTGCTGCCTGTTTTTATCTCATCTTTATTCCTCTCCTAGATGTAGGAACTAACTTGAATGCTTTCAAGAAAAGAAAAAGAATACCTTCTAGCCATTGAAGGAAAAAGGTTTACTGTTTATATTGCCCTTATCGGCTTATCTCCATAGAAACATGAGAGTCAGATACACAGCTGCCTTCGGCTACAAGTTTCTCATGTTGCACTGTGAACATTTGTTTACTAAAGGAAAACTTTTCATTACATTTAATGTTTTTATTTACTTGGTTCCCCTTAAAACATGTTATTAAATCAAGCCAAACACAAAATTCAGCCATTCTCTTATGTAAAAGGAAGAAAAAGAATATCACTTTTACTTATATCATGCTCTTTTGTCCAGGCTTTCTACTCTGTTTACATAGTAGTGCCTACAATTCCTAAAACTGAAGAAATAAAGAAAGATGACGGAAGGAAAAATAAATGGCACCTGTTTACCTTAGTATCACTACTACACACAAACATAACCAAAATGGCTTTACTTTAAAACATGCAGTACATTTCATGTTTTATAAAAATACTGTTAACAAAAACCGTTTTACTTAGTTACCTCTTTCCCTCCTCCTACTCTCTTCTTAATGTTCTTTCGAGGATTATTGACTTGAAGTAGGGCATTACTTAAACTCCCCTATAAATTTAACAAAGTAAAAAAAAATCTAATATTTCCAGGTTTTCTTGTTCCCCCATATTTCATAAATGTGACTGATGCGTTACAATCCTACTTTTATTTATTTATTTCCAAGTTGTTAGCTTCCAATCCTACTTTTATTAATTTATTTCCAAGTTGTTAGCTTCCTTCCTGTTGATCTCAATCTTCCAACTCCAGTCTCTGGTTCATTTCCAACATACTCCTGGTTCTCCTAGTCATCTTCTGTGCTTTTTTCATCTCTCAAGCATTTTCCTTTGGAACATTGGAAAAGGTTTCATTGGCACAGTCTCTCTATGAGCTATATTATCTGAAGAATAAGTAGTAGAATCCCCCACTGTTTGACAGCTCACTTTTTGTTGGACAAACTTTTATATTTCCTCCTTAGCCTGTTCTATATCAAAAAAATGACAGACCCTCCAGGAAAAAATATTCTGACGATAGCTGGATACAGCAGCTTGAATCTCACACCTGCTTCCAGACATTCCCTGATAGCTGGAATAAATTTACTCCTCTTCTGCCTGGAGTACACTGAGTAATCTTTTTCCACACTATATGGTCTCCAACATTTCTTATGTGCTCTATCCTTTAATTCTACCACTTTTTTGAAACATCCCTTCTTATGCAGTCTCAGCCATCCTTTTCTTCATTTTGACCTCTGATTTTTGCAGTTTTATCAACTCATCTGAATATCTGTTTAAAGCTTTTTCCAGTCTTTTACTTCAGTTGATACAGTCATTCAGTGTTTTCCTTATTTTAATGAGCTCTGAGCATATTTGACTTACTTTCTCCTCTAGATTTCTGGAAGTCATGTCTTGCACCAAAGCTGGAGACTGAATTGCTTTTTTGCTGAAGAGCTGCAGGATTCTTCCCAGCTAGCGTTTTCTCCTCGCTTTTTGTGAACTTATTTTTCTTTCAGGTTCTCTAAATTTCTTCTTTGCTTGCATCCAAGCAGTGCACTTACTAGCCAGCAACTAAAATTTACCCAAAAATACAAATTCACTGGCTCTTTTCTGAGTTTCTATTTTCACACTGGAAGAGCTAAAATTAAGGTGTCACTCGGTGTGTAGCCATCTTGGAAAGTCCTTTGTCCTTGATTCTTGATCTAAGAGGCTGACAGATGCTCTCTCTCACCTACACACACACACACACACACACACATATATATATATATATATTTATTTGTGTGTGTATGTATATATATATATATATATATATATATATATATATATACATATACACACACAGACATATACATTATATATATATATATATATATATATATATATATATATATATATATACATATACACACACAATATATATATATATATATATACACACACACACACACACACACACACACACACACACACACACAGTTGCTGGTACAACAGTTACTTGCTTTACTTCGGTTTAACCTTTTTGTTTTTTCTCCTCACTAAGCTCAATTAGAGCAAGAGTTTAGTGAAGGAAAAAAGATGACTAAGTTATTTTAATTTCTCATCCATGCTTCAGGGCTGCTCAAAAGGATTTTCCTAAAGTCATTTTCTTGTATCTGTATTCAAACTGGTTACTTCTTCGGAAGTAACGGTGTGACTGACCCCTTTTCTCCCTCTGTTGACTGGCTCCCAGATCCCAATTCCAGCCAATCAGAGAATGGAAATCAGAGCTAGAGTCTGAAGTGGAGTTGCAGAACACTGCTTCACTTCTATATTAAATGTGGAGCTTTCCACACAAAGCGGTGCACTTGAGTAACAAGTCAGTAGAATAGGCTCATGATGCAAAACTGTGGATGGTGACTAGCACTAAAACATTAAAAAATACAGAATCTCCACAGCCTACGCTTAGGTCATGTTTATTTTCTGAAATTAGATAAGAATAGGGAAAACAAGGGCGTTCATGATCTGTGGCAGGGAAAATGAGTGGCACTGGAGGTTTTCTGAGCACTAAGCAAAATCAATGTGATATTAAAGTGATAAAAGTAAACTCTGGGGTAAGATTAGTGCTGCAGCATAGAGTTTTTTTTTAAAAGGAATTAACTCCAGTAATGACATCAGACCCTACACATGCAGTAGTCAGAAGTTTGTAGTGCTACTTAGTCTTATGAAGTGTTACAGATCACAAAAGTGCTTAGTATTCAGAAGTGTTGGTGTTTTTTTAATGTATTGATTGCTTTTAACCTTTTACTACTTTTTAAATAAAATGAATTTTTGTTCAACCTTTTAGATATTATTTTCATTTACTTTAGATGAATCCACTGACTGAGATTGCAGAGACATAACTGAAAGGTTCACTAGGATCAGTGGATGTAATATATAGCACAGGCCCTGAAATGAAAATGTCCATCCCTGCATCCGCAAGGGACCACCTGGACCAGAAAGGTTTTCTCCCTTGATAAAGATCTAAGAATTTGAAACTACACTTTTCTTAGCAACCACCATCTTTCTCTCACTGAATTTTAGGATAAGGAAAGAAATTAAAGGAAAGCTGGGAAGCATATAGGAATCTTCCCTTGCTACAGATATCTTATCTCCTCTTTGCACTGCTGAACTGAGCAGAGGGACAGAGAGAGACTTACTCCCCCACACAGTAAAAGGGAGATCGCCAGAGTGCTCCTGTCCTGGAAGATTCTGACCAGAAAGACCTCCAACACAGAACCAAAGGTAGGTTTCAAAAAACCTGACAGCAATTTCACTACTTCGTGTACATGGTCCAACTGCCATACATGCTTCAAAAATGCACCATTCTGTCTGCATATATACCACATGATAGTCTGGTTGTCAGACTGGAGAAGGAGAGGTTCTGGTCTGACTTCAGGTAGTGCCAAAAATAATAAAATGTGTCCAGCTTTTCCACAATGAAGGCAATCCGCAGAGTAAGGCTAAGAATATGTATTCTCTTAATTTATGGAATCCCCACATTTGCAACCATGGCAGTACCAAAGCCAAGGATGCTACCATCAAATCCCCTGGTGGAGCCATAAACAGCCAGTTGTAGGTTAGGTAAGATATGAGGTCTTTCACCTGAACTACTTCTGCAATGATAAGAACCTTAGTTAAATTCTGAGTACACAGAATAAATCAAATGGCAACAGCTGTTCAACAACCACCCCAGAGTTAACAGAAAACCAGAACAATAAGTCAGAAATTGTATGTTATGTTTGATGACATCATCCAGCTGTACTGTGCAACCAGGACACGATCTCATGGAGAGTCTCCATCTAGGCCTTATTTATCCAGATGTACTCACCAATGTCAGTCTCTAGCCCCTCTAGAATTAAGAGGAGGCTAGAGAACAGCCCCTGGCCTTTTTCCAAAGGGGCAATTAACACTATAGCACCTATTATGAGTACAGACTGAGCCTGTCCCAAGTTATCTGTGAAGATGGGTTGTTCTCTGGAAATAACCTACTTTAAAGGAAGAGTTAACAGCTTACCATATCAACTGATCTATGAGGATCCTCCGATAGATCACTGGTTTGTATGATCTTTACCAGTAACCACAATTCAGTATTTTTTCTGTAAAAGCCCACAGTGGAGGATGCTTGCTCACCTGTACAGAGGCATGATGCAACGTATCTCCACTACACAAGACCATAATACAATGTGAGCTTGATTTCTGCTAGTTTGTACCATGACACTAGCATATGCCTTCCAACAAATCAAGAAACAACATCTGTCATATTATTAAACAGGTAACACAAAAGAATACAAGCACCGGAGTAGAAGGAACTCCAACACTTGTAGTGGCAACAACCATCCATGCAAGGTGGAAGGAGACTAGTTCTGACCTAGCAAGGGGGATCCTTCTCATCCATCAACTGATATGAGAAGACTATTTATTATATTAGCTTATTAATTACTAAATCTACTTATCTTGTGTCAAGACCAGATGGCACAATGGTCAAGGTCTTCACCTCCCATGCACAAGATTAGATCTTGACCTCTGGGCAATGTTTGTTTGGAGTTTGCATCCGTGTCTTTGTGGGGTTCCACCTGCCATACATGAACTATGAATTGCTATACTCAATGTAGGTTCACTGATGGGATGGGGCTTGAAAATGGATAAAATGCTGGTAAGGAGGAGGCTGGACATAGGTTCATAGGTTAGTACTAAGCTAACTGCCTTTGCGAGACATTTTTTAAGCCTAGCTAATTATCCCTTGTGAGACTCAAACCCTGCACCTTGTGTTTGTAAGGTAAACACCTTAACCATTAGGCCACCCTCCCAACCCCTTCTTATCCAGGAGACAAGATGGAAGGGCAGTGCAGCAAAGCCACTTGGCTTGGGATCCACAGTCTACTACTCAGGAGGAGAGCAGGCTAGAATGGGTGTGGGAACTGTGGTGAGAGAGAGGCTTCAGAAGGCAGTGAGTGATATTCGCACAATTAGCAACAGACTTATGGCAATCATACTCCAGCCAAATGATACAGCAGTATTCATATCATCACCTTATGCCCCACAGACGGGCTGTGATAGTCAGGAAAAGAATGCATTCAGATAAAGCAGAAGAACATGCATTTCTTTATAATTGGTGAAACTAAGCTTAGGGCATCTAGTAGGCACATTACACAGCACTAATATCAGATCGTAGCACTAACATCTAGTCTTAACCCTAAACACCACTCAAGTGGCCCCTGTAAAATCAAGACCATAAACCATAGGAGTCCACCCCTAGTACAGGTCTTGACAACACCAAGTCCCTAAACTACAACAGTCCACCCCTAATTCAGGTCTTAACATCATTTTGCAATTTTCTAATGTCTCCGTGGTCAGCTTGGTAGATACGGGCATCATGAGACAATGTAGTAATTTTAGCATGTACTCTGACAAACTTTTAATCCTTAAAGAAACTAAGACAGTATGCAAGAGATGTACAGAAAGTACAGTTGTGTACCTACCATAAATGTAGATGTTCGAGTGTATTCACTGTTGCAGTTATTACTCTTGGGTTATTCTGCTGACAGGCTACCCTCAGTCGGACAGAATTCCAAAGTCTAGATCCGGCGTCGGTTGCTGTCGCCTCTTCCCTGATGTCAGTGCGCCAGGGGTATAAAAGATGCAGCCGACACCATTTTCTTCAGTTTTTCTTGCCCCAGATGTCAGGTGCCCCCAAATGGTAGGCTGAAAAATATGCCAATAAAAAATGCATGCAAAAATGCATGCACAAAAATAAATAAAAACGTAGATAACCTAGAACAAACTCTTAGCTGGTTTGCCACCAACTATCCCCAAGAAACTATAGTACTAGGGGACTTCAACATTGACTGGTCCCTCTACTCCGTGCACTCAAATCCTCTCCCCATCAACCTACATGGCTTCTCCCAAAATATTCTATCTCCCACTAGAATTGGAAATGCTCAACAAAAAGAGAGTATCATTGACTGGATTCTTACTAACAAGAGTACAAATAACTATACCACAGGAACCCTTCCCAATGACCTTAGTGACCACCTTATTACCTTTATTATAAAACATAAATGTCCACCTACTAACCCCCCCCAACCAGACTAGTTAGAAATAGTAAGAAATTTGTCCCAGACCAATTTCTTGCAGACCTCAAATCATGTAATTGGTCCATCCTAAAAACTCTACCCTTAGATGAGAGTGTGTCATACTTTAATGACACATTCCTCAAGATACTTGACTCTCATGCCCCAAAGCGACTTACTAGAACTAAGGAACGAATCGCACCTTGGCTAACAAGAGATACTAAGACCAAAATTAAACTCCGAGACCAGGCCTGGAACAAATGGAGAGCTACTAAAACCTCCCTAGATCGCACCAAGTTTCTACAGCTTAGAAACTCAACCAAAGCAGCCATTACGTCAGATAAAAAACAATATTTCTGTCACCTCCAGGATAAACACCAGCATAACCCTAAAAAATTTTGGGCTGGATTCAATAACCTCCTTTATCCAGGTAAATCTACCACACCCACCCCTGAGAAACTCATAGGTAAAGATCCAGGAGAAATAGCCAACACTTTTAACTCTTTTTTTACCAAGACCATCCAGTCCCTAGCCAGTCAGCTTACTTCTTCTCCCTCGCCTGTAACCTTAACTAAAGACCCAACTCACCCCTCCTTTAACTTACAACCAACATCTACCTCCTATATACGTACTCTCTTGAAAAAACTCAAACCAACCACCCTAGCGGCTGACCTACTCCCAGCCAAATACTTACAAATAGCTTCTGATGTCATAGCATATCCTGTTTCAATCTTGATCAACCGAACCATTACTGAAGCTACCATTCCCTCAATTTGGAAAATCTCTTATATCATCCCTCTCCACAAAGGAGGGTCCTCCACGGACACATCTAACTATAGACCCATAGCAATACTGTCTCCACTAGCCAAAATTATGGAACGCTGTGTTCACAAACAACTCATAAGCCACCTTACCCTTAACAGCCTCCTGTCTAACACCCAGCACGGTTTTCGCCCCCATCATAGCACAACCACAGCTCTCCTCTCCTTTGTTGACTCAGTCAATTACAACCGCAATAATAAATTAATATTCTCCGCTCTCTTTCTTGACCTATCGAAAGCCTTCGACATGGTCAATCACCAGCAGCTGCTCCATACACTGGAAACCTTTCATCTTAGCAAATCAACCATAAGTTGGTTTAACGCCTACCGCTCTGGTAGAAAACAGGCTGTTCAGTGGCAAAACAGGCTATCAGACCTACTCCCCAATAATATCGGTGTTCCCCAGGGCTCTATTCTCGGTCCCCTTCTCTTTTCTGTTTTTATAAATGGTCTTCACTCAGTCATTCCCAAAGCCACTTGCATTCAATATGCAGATGACTCCACCCTGATCTGCTCTGACGTCTCTCTCGCCACACTCCAAGTTACAACCCAAAACTGCTTTACCATAGTCGGAAAATGGTTCTCAGAACTAAAACTCTTACTTAACCCAACCAAAACCAAGTTACTTCTATTCTTCCCCACTCCAACTACCTCCCAAGGAAAAGAACCTCCTAATACCAATAACCCAACCTTCCATGTGTCCTCCTCCAATGGCACCATTATCGAACCTGTCTCCCACACCAAACTACTAGGAGTGACCATTGATCACAAGCTTAAATTTGATACGCACGTTAGCCTGACCATTAAGTCGGTAAAGAAACTCGGGTCCATGTATAGAATAAAGAACTTCTTAACCCCGTACACCAAACTAACTATCGCTCGCACCCACCTCCTCTCCACCCTCCTTTATGCCTCTCTGATATTTTCCTTCCTTAACAAGAGAGAGCTCAATAAACTCTCTACAGCCTATAACCATATAGCCACATTTATAACGGGAATGCCTTACCGTACCCACCACTGCCTAAACCTAAGGGCACTGGAATGGTTAGAATTGCCCAATATTCTCAAACTCAATCAACTCACTGAGGCATTTAAAATAATCAACCAACCAGACAAAACCCCTGCACTGAGTAAAATACTTGCTCCCTACTCCAACCTCACGTGCCTCAGATCATCTAAAAGTCTACAAGTGCAGACCATCAAATCTAACAACTCGGGAGGTGAAGCTCTCTATGCCAATTCCATTGGAAAATCCAGGAATTCCCCCCCAAACAACCTAAGACTCATGACCTCTCTCCATCAATTCAAAAAACACCTCAAAGAATTCCTTAAGTCCCACTGGCTATGCCCTTGTTCTAAACCAGACTAACAGTAAATGACCAGGCCCACCTAAGCCTCTACCCAACCCGAATCCTTAGGTTTCACAATGTAGCCATGTCAGACTATCTACATAAGTTATGTACCTGTTTTAAAACAATATGTAAAACCATTTGTTTTTCTTTATATGCCCATGTTAATAATATTTACTTGCGCTGTTTTTTTTATATGTACCTCTGTTCTTTTGGAGCTATTCTCCCCGGGCCTCTACTGAAAATGGACATGTATCCAGCTAGACTAGCCCGGTCAACAAATGTAAAATAAAATAAAATAAAATAAAATAAAATAAATACATTTCCTTCATCTACAAGCAAATACACCAAATAGGTTGTACAGGATAGAGAAGTGCAGATAAGTCCCAGCAAAGAAAAGGGGGATGGTGGGAGGGTAACCTGGACTGCAACAGTGAATACACTCGAACATCTACATTTATGGTAGGTACACAACTGTACTATGTTCATCGTGTTTCACTGTTGCAGTCATTACTCTTGGGTTGAATCCCTCAGTCCCTCAAGAACATACATTACATTCTTCATACACACTGCTCACCACACACAGACCTTCTTACGCTGAGGAATTTAAAAGAAACCTTTCCAAAACTCAAAGATCTCCTAAGCCATCAAACGGCAACACCTGACTCAGCAATCACTAAACCACACACCAAAAATACCACCACGCAAGCCTTCACCCAACGATCCCCAAGAACAAAGCCCATAAGGCAAGCAAACACTATCTAGGACTCTTGCCATAAGGGGATTCTATTGTATCTTCACTTCACTGACAGTATTCACTGTCTCTTTCACCAGGCTGGACAAGAAGATAATGGTTAGTTGCCTGTCTGGAGCTAGGATCTGGAATATCACGCATGCACTCAAATCACCAACACTGCTGGTACCAATACGATTCCATCACAGTCCATATGGGGTGTAAATGACCGGAGACATACCTCATTGAACAATATGAAAAGATACATTATGGATTTCCTCCAGTCATTACTTAGGTCTTAGGGCCTTCCTACTATTTCTGTTTTTTTCTCCTCCTTACTCACATTTCTATTACTACTAATGAGCTTCTCACCTGATCTCCATCTCTATTACTCCTACCTTTACTGTTGCCACTCACAAGTTCCTTCTCATATTCTCCCATTCATTTCCTCTCATATACTATAACTGTGCATTCTCTTAATATCTTCCCCAGCCCTAGATCTCAGTCATCATCTAAAGGTTAATCATTTTTATTCACCCATACTACATCAACCATACTTGCACTACACTGAAATTAGTTTATGCTTGTATCAAGAGTGTGTACATAAGCTTTTCATACTCACCCACACTACTATGTCAACTACAGTTGTACTACATTGTAATTAGTACAGTGGGTATCAAGCATTTGTATATACTCTAAATGTACTACTGTTTTAAGAAGTTTTTCCTCCATTTGTCCTGTATATACTCAAAATGTATGCCTTGTGATGTACTGTCTATCCTACTTGTGTTTCATATGGAGCTTTTCTCCCAGGGCCTTCACTGAAAATGGGCTGTTTGGCCAATGGACTTGCCCGGTAAACATACGCCAATAAATAAATAAATGTGTCATTCTACCTTCCATCAAGGATGATGTCACCGTATGAACAGAAAATGACTTATTTTCATAACTGGCTTGGCTTCTGGTGTCACTCCAGGGGCATCCGATATCTATCAGCATGAACAACATGGTTAAAAGAACACGTTCCTTTGCCAAGGATGGTCTGCACCTATCCTCTGGGCTTTAGGATATTGATTATAACTTTATCCACCACTTTAGAGCCTTTTCTAGGCAATGTCAAAATGACAAAATTACTAACACAGCAATAAATAAATAAATAAAATTTCAAGACATTTCAAAGCAACTTTAAGGTGTTACTGCTCAATGCTTGGAGCCTAAACAAGAAACTCCATACCCTACAAGCTCTCCTCACTCTGGAGAATGTAAATATCTGTGCTGTTACTGAGATTTTGTTTAAAGCCACAGAAAGTACTTTGGCATTGCAAGCCTAGAGTGCCTTCCACGCATTTAGACCATCAGCAGCACAGACAGGGGCTAAAGTTGGAGATGTCTTCTCTACATTAGCAACAAATTCAACTCCAGGTTGGTTAAACAGGATGATGCTCTGGAGTTCTTCCATGTTAAAGTCTCCATAGACAAGGTTTCTTGTGATGTCCTGGCCAGCTACAGGTAACCCTCTATGACCCACTTAGCTCACAGTTCTTACCTACACCTACTAGGGGTGCTCATCATCCAAACAAATACCCTACTCATAGAAGGCTAACCACCTCTCTATACACTGGGAAATGCACACTGCTTTTAACCCAGACACAATGTTTCCTGGACTTTATCATCACAAAGATCCTGGACCAGATAGTGGGCATTTCAACCACAGGATCAAACATACTGGACTCAATACTCAACAACATGGGAGAGCACTGACCCCCTCTTCCTGTCACATCCTCATTGGTGAAGTTGGACGGCAACGCTGTTTCCATCAAAATAAAAATCAACCCAGAAAACCCAACTTAACCTGTAACAATTAAGAACTAATCTAAAACAAATTACATTCTTTTGAACAACAGTTTGTCAAAATTCACGGCTCTCCCAAACCACGAGAACACAGCTAACTATGCAGGATTTTTTTTTTTTACATAAACTCTGTACAAACATGTAAATGGCTGCACTGAGGCTGATGTACCTAACAGAAGCAAGCCCATATCCAATACCAAAAAAACAAACCCCACTGGTGGAATCCCTATCTTAGTAGGGCACTTAAAAGAAAGAAAAGAAGTCATGGCTAAAATCAGAAAGATCAACTTTCATAGAGACAAGAGCTCTCCAATTAACTAAACAAGAAACTAAGAGATCTAAAAGTCCAACAAGGCCAATTACAAGGTCAGGGAGGATAAGGACAACCACAAGGCCTTTTTCAGCTATATCAGTAACTTTAAAGGTAACATTCAGCAGTTTGCAGAACTGATGGTAAATGGCACAACCTTCACTGACTACTATTAAAAACTCCCAAAAGGAGAGATATCTATACCAAGCGATTGCAGCCCCCCAAACATCTCCAACGCCCAAGTGAGAACTGCTCTCTCCAAAGCAAAAAACACAGCATCCATGGGACCTGATGGTGTCCCCGGCTGTGTGCTCCACGAACTCAACGAGGAATTAAACCCACAGCTAGGACAGCTGTTTAATCATAGTCTTACCTCTGGATACACTCCAGGAAGTGGCACTGCAACTGTGGTCCCACTTCACAAAGGCGGTGCCTCCACCGACCCTGGAAATTACCGGCCCATTAGCTTGACAAGCCTTATCTGCAAAGCCATGGAGAGGATCATAATGGACCTCATAAATAAAGACATAGGGAATTTGCAGACTTTGGATCCACCCAGTTTGGCTTTGTCAAAGGCAGATCATGCCTTCTAAACTTGGTTGACTTTTTCGAAACAGTCACCAAAGTCATTGATGAGGGAAAGGCAGTCCATACAGCCTACCTCGATCTGGCGAAGGCCTTCGATACAATACCCCACTCAGGTATCATTGAAAAACTCATCAGCTTAAATGTTAACCCATACATCACAAGATGGGTTGCAAACTGGCTGAGTGACAGAACCCACAGGGTCAGAGTTGCTGGCGCCATGTCAGACTCAAAGCCTGTCACAAGTGGTGTACCACAGGGCTCAGTCCTGGGCCCACTCTTGTTTGGCATCTACTTTTCCCAAGTACAAGCAAACACAGGAGGGTTATGGCTGACAAAGTTTGCAGATGACTGCAAACTGGCCATAGTAGAAAACACATCTGACACAGATATCCTTCAGAAGGGTCTCACAGAAACGGATAACTGGTGCCAGAGCCATGGCCTAAAGTTAAATGCCAAAAAATGCATAGTCATACCCTTCGGGAAAAACAGGGTTACCCCTAGCTACCAAATAGGTGGCAATCCACTGAGCACAGAAGAAGTTATCAGGGACCTGGGGAGCCAGGTTGATAGTAGTCTGTCATTCGACACCCATGTAGCTAAAGTAGTTAGGAAGACCTTCTACATTGCCCACCTTATCATGAAGGGATTCTCATCTAGATCAAGGGAGGTCATAGTCTCCCTATACTCATCACTCATCAGACCAATGATTGAGTACAATGCCCCATTCGAATGTATCTGACCCGACACTTGCAGCAGCTGGAGAGGCCACAAAGGTTCCTCACCAAAAGGATAAAGGGTCTCAAACATCTGTCCTATGCTGCCCGACTGAAAGAACTCCAGCTCTATTCAGTCGCCACCGCTTGCTCAGAGGTGACCTTTGCCTAACATACAAGGCCATGTCAAACCCAGATTTGATGAATATGCTTCACCTCAAAAATCTAGATCCGTCAGAGCCACAAGGGCGGAGACTTAAACCTCAACACGGCTATTAATAGGACGTGCTGGAGGGATAGATTCATCACCCAAAGACTCCCTATGCTGTGGAATAAAATCCCGGTATATGTGAGGCAGAGCACCTCGCTGGCCTTGTTCAAGAGAAATCTTGACCAATGGATGGGAGATCGCAGATATACCCCAGGGATTACCTCAGTGTCACTGCTCAACAGAGGCACAGCAAAATAATGGGTATAGTTCCCCATACTAAAGGGGTGGCGTAAGCCACAAAACTATGGGCTAGGCTTGTAAATGCCCTCGGGCAGATAGCCTAGTATGAACCTATGAACCTATGAACCTGATGTCCACCACGGCAATAAAACTTAATAGTAAAATCAAAACTTTAATGAAAAGAATATAACATAAAATAAGCAGTCCTCAGTCTTCCGATAAGCACTTTCGGCAAATAAGCCTTACTCAGATCGTATAAAAAGGACTGTTCAGCTTTTGTATTTATAAGGCATCACAGCCATTCCTCATTTAGTTCTCTGACACGCCCTTGTTGCAAACCAAAAGGAGGCCAGCTAGCAGAGAGGTATGAGTTCCTTCATTGTAATTAAAGGGGCAGTGCTTCTCTTTACTATAGGATTGTATATGAGATAACTAATAGCTATGGATGTAAATACATTATATGAATGAAGCAACATTCAAGTAAACTTGCTAATCATAGAAGGAATATGATTTGGTTTGCAACAAGGGTGTGTCAGAGAACTAAATGAGTAATGGCTGTGATGCCTTATACATACAAAAGCTGAACAGTCCTTTTTGTACGATCTGAGGAAGGCTTATTTGCCGAAAGCGCTTATCGGAAGACTGAGGACTGCTTATTTTATGTTATATTCTTTTCATTAAAGTTTTGATTTTACTATTAAGTTTTACTGCCGTGGTGGACATCAGGAGTTTTTAGTAGTGTTTGCCTTTTCTCTTCCTCATTGGTGTCCTTCACAGTGTAAGAAAGTTTTTTACCAATTCACCGACTACTATGGGTGACATAGCAAATCTACTGGCTGATACATTTAGCTCCAACATCACTCCCCACCTCTACCCCAACCCTTCTAGCATATCCACCCAATTATCAACAGGGAGCAGGTCCTGGCAGCAAGGCCAAAAACACTGTTCAATGGGCCCTAACAATATTCTTGACTGCCTCTTTAATAGCCTAAAACATGATCAAGCAGGACTACCTGAGGCACTCCAACTACAGCCTCAAAACAGGTTATGTGCTAGGTGAAGGGAGGGCCACAATGGTCATCCCTCTTCATAAAGGTGGACCATCAACTGACCCCAGAAACTACAGTCACCAGTCTGACAAGTCTAATATGCAAAGCCATAGAACAGTCAGTCAGAAATGAACAAGGACATTAGCAACCGACAGACACTGCATCCATCCCACCTTGACTTTATGGGAATGTCTTCACTACTTAACCTGGTAGATTTCTTTGAGAGGGTCACTAAGGTTATGAAATGGGGGGAAACTTTATATACCGCCTAGAAGGACCTGGCCAAGGTGTTCAATACAATACTGCACTTGGGTATTGTTGCCAAACTCTCAGAAAAACTAATGTCTTTTGGCTTTTCCCGGTTAGGGGTCGCCACAGCAGAGCTCCGGTCCGCTGATTGGCAGTGGATTTTTACGGTGCTGAGGTGCCAGCCCGATGCCCAACCTTCCAAGAAGGCACACCCATTCAAGCACGCACCTACCTGCAAAGCCACAGGACCCGGATCTCTCAAAAACGTGAATCCACTTCAATTAAGTAAAAGACTTTATTCCACCACAGGTAAAAGCAGGCAATGCAAACAATAAATAAAATCAAGCGCTTTTGCTCGGTCAATACCGAGCTTCTTCAGAGTACAGAATGCTTTGTGCTACCATTGAAGCTTATTAAATAACTAAGAAAACAGTCACATGATTGTTTCGTCTATCTCAAATTAATTAAAACCTACCCGTCTCTTAAAGTGTAAATATAAAGCTATGTGTTACACTATAAATAAAACTAATAAAAATCACTAAAACAACATCAAGCTACAAAAGTGTGTACAAAATACATATGTCCAACTAAGTGAAAACTTGATACTCACAATGAAACCACCAATACTGTATGTGGGTGAATAAATCCTGTAAAAAATAACTGACCTGTTTAAAGAGCTGGTTCAAGCAACTATAAACACAAAACTAAAATTCAGATTCAAATCAACTTAATTTCAGAACCTAAACTGTCATGTTACTGTTGTAATACTATAACCGAGCCATTCTCAACTTTAGTACGCTACTGATGTTGATGGTCTCATTCAGCCCAGGAGACCTCCCTGCGTCCAACCTTAACTGCCAGAATAATTCACGATACTCTAGTCTGGCTTCCCAGTTGCCACCACGTAAGTCTGGTGTCACTTGTTCTAAGATCATGAATTTCAGCTCCATTTTGTTACATATTGTGAGTGTTTGAAGAAAGCATTATTTTCCTTACCCTTAGAGATGTCATGTAGTTGTTCATAAACTCTTCTCCTGAGTGGCCTCTCTGTCTTACCCACATAGAAGCTGTAACAATGTAAACAAATTCCTAAGTAAACCACCCCTTTAGTTCCACAGTTGTAACAGTTGGTGGGTTTATGTCTAAATTTTCTGGAAGGAATGAATAGGGTATCCTGATCCAGCATAAAACTACACTGCTTACAAGAACTACACCTATGTGTGCCAAACTTTGTCCTACTTGTTCTTGTACTATAGTCCCTATTTTTCTCAAAAAGTTCCTTTAAATTAACATCTCTTTTCCTAATAAAATGGGGATGAAGTGGAACAAATTGTTTTATCTCTTCGTGTAGCGCTAATATAGGCCAATGTCTTAAAATAACCTGCTCAATTTCATGGGAACTGAAGAAAAAGTGTGATTAAAATTGTTCTTGAAGTCTAACCGATTCAAATCTACCTCTTGTTCTAAACTAGATTGTCTTTAAATGTCACTCGACTGTGGGGAGGACATGCAGACTCCACACAGAAGGCACTCCAGACGAGAATCGAATCAGAGAACCTCTTACTGAGAGGCGACAATGCTAACCGCTGCACCACCATGGCTGTTCTGTTGCCAAACTCTCAGAACTAGGCATACATCCCTACATAACTCATTGGATTGCTGTCTGGCTCACAGATAGGACCCCAAGAAGTCAGGATCAGTGAGACAACCTCCACCAGGAGACTGGTTGTTAGTGGAGTACCCCAGAACTCCATGTTGGGTCTGCTCCTGTTTCATGTCTATTTCTCAGTAGTTGCAAAAGTTGGAACCCCCTGCATGGTTCCTCACCAGGAAAATCCAGGATATGTATACCTGTCCTGCACAGGTCAGGTTACTGATAGGCAATCTACTCCTGGCATATAAAGCAACCTCAGATTCAGCTCGGACGGATCTCTTGCACATCCACAAAACCAACAGCACCAGAAACACTAGATCCAAGGACCCAAACTTTATCTGTGACAAACAGAACATAATGGAGAGATCAATTTATGTCTCAAGAGAAAGTACAGTTATGTACACTTACCGTAAATGTAGATGTTAAGAGTGGATTCACTGATGCAGTCATTACATTTGGATAATCCTACTGGCAGGTTGCCCTCAGTCAGCCTGAATTCCAAAGTCTTGGGTCCTGCGTTGGCTGTTGTCACCCCTTCCCTGACATCAGGTTGTCAGGGGTATAAAAAGCAGACGCCATTTTCTTTAGTTTTTCTTGCCCCAGATGTCAGGTGCCCCCTAAAAGTGTAGCCAAAATGTATATGTATATATAAAATTACATGCAGCAATATAAACTTTACCTTCATCCACAAGCAAATACACCACATAGGTTGTATAAATCAGAGAAGGAAAGATAGGTTCCATCAGAAGAAAATGGGGGGATGGTGGGTGGGTAACCTGGACTGCAACAGTGAATACACTCGAACATCTACATTTATGGTAAGTGTACACAACTGTACTATGTTCTTCATTGTTTCACTGTTGCAGTCATTACATTTGGGTAGATTTCCAAAGCTAAGGTTGGGAGGCTGGAGCTAAACCGCATTAGGAGTGGCTATGAGACCCTGCAGAACTGCAGTGGCAAAGCCTGCCCTGGATTTAGAGTAGAGTGGCAGATGATAGTGCTTTGTAAAGGTGTGCACTGAACTCCAATCCAAGTAGCTGCCTCTAAAATGTCTTTAGTTGGTACTTCCCTGAGAAAAGCTGCTGAAGTGGCTGCATCTCTGGTGGAATGTGGCCTAATGCCCTTAGGCACTGGCTTGCCATGGTATAAGTAGCAGAAACGAATGCAGTGGCCTATCCACTTTGAGATAGCCTTTCCTTGTGATCCTGCAGCATATGCTACTAGTAATTGCTCTGTCTTTCTGAAAACTTTGGTTCTGTCCAAGTAGAATCTAAGCTGTCTGTGTACGTCCAAAGAATGCAAAATTCTTTCCTCCTTGTTCTGTGGATTTGGATAAAAAGTTGGCAGATGAATAGTTTGGTTAAGAGCCACACTGGACACCACTTTAGGCATAAATATTGGGTTTGTCCTCAGGGAGACCCTGTCCGGATAAAAAATGATGAAAGGTTCCACAGCCATAAGTGCCTGTAGCTCCGAAACTCATCTTGCAGAAGTTATTGCTAGAAGCAGAGCTGTTTTCAAAGATAAAAACTTTATATCAGCAGTAGCAGCTGGCTCAAAAGGAGGCAGGGTGAGTTTTTCCAAGACATAGTTGAGGTCCCATGCAGGCACTGGTGATCTTGGAGGCCTTAAATTTTTGGATCCTCTGAGGTACTGCTTTAATAAGGGATGAGAAAAGATTGGTGGCTCTGTATTGTAATGAGCCGAAATGGCAGAGGCATGAATTTTAATAGATGAGAAAGAGGGGCCTTTGTCCAGCATCTCAGTTAAGTACTGTAAAATCTGAGGAATATTTGGCACATCTGTATCTGTTCCTTGTGCCTGGTTCCAAGCACAGAATCTCTTCCATTTTCCAGCATAAGATTTTCTAGTACTAGGCCTTCTGGCTTCCAAAATGACATCCATCACAGCTTTGCTGAGAGGTGTGTTTTGTACGACTACATTATTCGCCATGCTGCCAGGTTTAAAGTCCTGAGTTGGCTGTGCAGGATCTGATTGTTTTGCTAGGACAGTAGATGTGGTACTTGAGGTAAGGTCCAAGCTGGGCATTGAGACAAGCTCCTTAACATTGGGTACCAGTGCTGGCGGGGCCAGTCTGGTGCAATCAGTATAATCTTTGGCTTCTCCTGTCTGACCTTTAGGAGTACCTTGTGGAGGAGAGGCAGAGGAGGAAAGGCATATAGTTTTTTCCAGCTGAAGGACAGGGTGTCCACTTTCCATGCTTGTCTGTGATAAATCCTTGTGCAGAATCTCTATTTGGTAGTTGTGGGGGGAGGCAAATAGATCTATGTCCGGGCATCCCCATTTCCTTGTTATCATGCTGAAGACTTGTGGGTCCAGCTGCCAGTCGTGGGGATCTATGAGGTTTCTGCTTGGTTCATCTGCCAGAGTATTTTTCCTTCCTGGCAGGAATTGTGCCTGCAGATGTACTTGGTAAGTCAATGCTGTGTCCCACAAAGTCAGGGCTAGTTTGCAAAGGGGTAAGAATGTGTGCCCCCCTGCTTGTTTATATACCACATGACCGTGGTGTTGTCTATCAGTAGTTGTCCTGGATGAAGTAGGTCTCTTGAAGGCTGTCAGGGCATTTTGAACAGCTAGCATCTCTTTTTGATTGGTATGTAGATGCATTTGGTTTGAGGGTCATGTTCCCTGAATGCATCTTCCTGCCATTTGGGCCCCCCCAGGCATAATCTGATACATCTGTTGTTAGTGTCTGCCTGGCTGGGGGTAATGTGAATGGCTGTCCCTTGTTTTGGTGACAAGCCTTCGCCCACCATCTAAACTCCTGTTGCAGGCAGGGAATGAGTGTAATTAGTTTCCAGGCTGTGGCAATGTTGAGTCCAAACCCTTTTTAGGTACCATTGAGGTTTCCTCATATGCAGTCTTGCATATGGAATGAGTAGGATGCAGGGTGCCATGAAGCCCAAAGCCTGCATACTTTTTCTTGCAGATAACTGGGCCTTTGTAGCTAACATTTTGAAATAGGTAGTCAGTTGCCTTTGTTTGTCTGGCGTGAGATAAGCCATCTAGGCAGTTGTATTTAAGCTTGCACCCAGGAATATTATCTCTTGAGAGGGTACTAGTTTTGATTTCTTTTCGTTGACAATGTACCCTAGGCATGTTAGAATTTTTTTCACAAATGCCAGATGCTGTAGAAGGATGTCCTTGTTCTCTGCTTGAATGAGATAGTCGTCCAAGTAAGGATATATTTGTATTCCTCTTAGTCTGCAGTAAGCAATTACTGGAGCCAGGCACTTTGTAAAGACCCTGGATGCAGCAGATAAGCCAAAGGGCAGTGCAGAGAATTGGTAATGCATTGAGCCAGCCTTGAATCTGAGGTATCTTCTGCATATTTGTCTGACTGGGACATGCAGGTATGCCTCTTTTAGGTCTAAAGTTACAAGCCAAGCGTTCTTGCCCAGCAATGGGCAGAAGCTGCTGCAAAGTCAACATTTTGAATTTTGGTATATCTAGGAATGTGTTCAGAATCGATAGCTCCAATACTGGCCTCCAGCCAGGCCTTGTCCTTTCTGGGTACCAAGAACAGTCGAGTAAAATCCTTGTCCCCGCTCTTGCTCTGGCACTTGCTGAATGGCCCTCATGTCCATGAGGGATGAGAGTTGTTTTTGTGCCTCTGCCCATTGATTTTTTGGCAGATCTGGCCAGCCGTATGCCTTTGGCAGGGTATGGAAATGGAACTTGTAGCCTTCTGACACAATATTTAGAACCCACTTGTCCTGGGTTATAATGCGCCAGTTTTGAGGAAAAAAGTGCTAATTTTCCCCCTAAGGGTGCAGCCAGTAAATAAGTGCTTGGTGCTGGCAGGGGGAAGTCATTGGGACTGTTTCCTGTAAGGTTGTGATTTGTCTTCTCCACTTTTGGAGGTAGAAGCACACCACTGCTTTGACCCGTATGAACCTTGCGCCTGGGATCTGCCTCTAGGGCGCCTGGGTCTGCCCCTTTGAGGTCTGTCTGACACAGGAAAGGACCAATTCTTTGTTGGCCAGTGTCTACTAAACCTAGGCGGCTGTACTTGTAAGAAATCTTTGACCGTATGCATAGATTTAGCCTTGCCCTCCATTTTCTTTAACACCTCTTCTGCCTTAACACCAAACAAAGAATCATGCTGTAAAGGTGCATCTAATAATTTAACTAACATGATCAGGCAGATTTTGTTCCTTTAACCAAGCATGCCTTCTAATTACAGAACCTGTAACTGCAGCCCTGCAGGAGGCCTCTAAAGAATCAAAACCACATTGCAAAGTATGCTTTCCAACTTATTCAGCTGCATGTAATATATCCTGCATTTCCTTGTTTTCTGCACATTCAGAATTTAACATTTTCTGTTTAAGCAATGCCAAGAGATGTTGCTGATATTTGAGCATATGAAACTGACAGTTTAAGGCCCTTATAGCCAAGGTAGCAGATGTGTAAACCTTTTTCCCCATCTAGCCAGTGCCCTAGAATCCCTGTCAGAAGGGGTAGGTTTTTTTTGCAGCGGAAGCCTTAACTCCCTTGGGACCCTGAGAAATAGTTTCTGGGTCTGCATAAGGAATTTATGTGAGTCAGAAACCCTATAATATCTGTCAGGCTTAATAGGAGCTGGAGGCAAGGAGTCAGGGGTAAGGCTAGACTCCGAAAACACATCATCTACAATGTCTAACACAGGAGGGATGGCTAGTGGCTTGTGCTGAGGTAGTAACAAGAAATCCCTGAGCCTCTTTTTAGATTCTGAAAAATCTTGGCTGTCCCAGTGGAAATGCTCCCTCATAGTATGTAAGGTTTTCCCAAAAGAATAGTCCTCAGGAGGAGAAGTTGAAGGTATGGAGTCATCAGAATCCTCATTGGGGGGAAAAGAATATTCCTGATGAGAAGAGGAATCTGAAGAAATGGAAACCTGATCTGAAGATTCATAGTCAGTCTCTTCCCTAGGCTGCTTATCAGGAGGGGGATGGGAACCCCTGATCAAGGTAATTATGTCTTTGGCCATTTTGAGCATCTGTTTTTTGGGCATGGAGGCCTGTCCACGTGGCTCTTGAGTTTGCTTCTTTGCCTTTGAAGGTGCTTTAGTCTTTGCCTCTGAACTCGGTTTAATGTATAGATGTTTGGGTCCAAATACACCCTCAGAAGCCGGTGCCTGCTCAGCGGCTCCGGACCCATCTGAAGGATTAGCGTCCGAGGCTCCAATACCTTGAGTTTCCAGTGGCATGACAGACTCCACGTGGGAGTCGGTAGTGGCCTGCGACTCTAAAGTAGCAGTCGTCAGGTGCTGTGAAAGCGCCTCACTGAGAACCGGCGAACTGGCGACTGGCTTAGGAGAAGCTTAGTCATCGGTTTTGGGCCTCGACTGTCTTTCTTTTTCTTTGCGTTTTTTTGTGAACTCCGGTAGTTGGATGGCTTTCTGACGACATTTCTGGATAATTAAATCTGCGTCCAAAGTAGTTTAAAGCAAAATCATACTGACGCTTAATAGTGCGTTGGTTAAATCTAGCACAAAACCGACAACCCAGAAAGTTATGATCAGGGCCTAGGCAAGGAATACAGTAAGAATGAAAGTCCTTATGAGGTATTTGCTTCCCACAAGAAATACAATTATTAACTTTTTCTGACATCGGTTCTGGAGCAAGAAAAAAGTTTCCCCAATGGGGTACTTAGCTTTATAGAAGACTTCGGATCTGAAATTCAAACTCGAAAATCTCAGGAGTCGGCCAACCGGCACTTGGGAACTGCTTCTGCTTCGGGCACCGCGCGGCAAGAAAGACTAAAGAAAATGGCGTCAGCTGCTTCTTTTATACCCCTGACGACCTGATGTCAGGGAAGGGACGACGACAGCCGACGCAGGACCCAAGACTGGAACTCAGGCCGACTGAGGGCAACCTGCCAACAGGATTACCCAAATGTAATGACTGCAACAGTGAAACACTAAGAACATCCCTGCACTATGGAATTAGCAGTAGAGTTCATATCTAACCTTATTCAAATGAAACTTTAATCACTGGATGGAAAATCATAAATTCTGCCCATGTGGCCCCCATCTCTCTGATGAACAGGTCAACAGAAAGTAAATTGATCCCCAAGTAACACACCCCCTCACATTGCCCTTAGCTACTTCCTTACCATCATACTCCACAATACAGGCATCCAAGGAACGTTGGGACAAAACTGAGTTGGGTTGCATGGCTAGGCTTGTAAAGATCCTGGTGGCCATTAGACTAGTATAGACCTATGAACTTATAGTCAAAGTTAACCTAAAAGCTGACTGACTAGGTGCATACAGAGTATGGTTCTGCCCAATTCAAGATTAGTTTCCATCCAGAAGCATGTTTTCCATGTGGAAGCCTTTCCAGCAGCCTCAATAATCTTTGAGATGTCAGCAGGAAAATTTTACACCATGCAGGGGTTCACCTTCAGAAGCCAAGCAATGAAAAGTAGGCAGCTGTTTCAGTAATCATGGTAAACATTCTGTCCTTTCACTAGAAGGGTTTCATGTACTATGAAGGACTAGATGGCCTGAAACCACACCCTTTTTTGTCAATAAGGTGCAACAGACATGAATCTGTTTGTTTGAACCTTGTAGTGAGAGAGAATCAGCATGACAGGATATAGGAATCTCCCAAGCAACAGAAGAGAAAGAATACATCTACCATAACCTTCACTTGTACAGCTAACTTATGAGGAAAAGGACCTAATTTTTCCCAAGTTGCAAATATTTGACTTCCGGACTTTCCCACTTTTAAAGACTTCTAAGCACAGACTCCAAATCTGCAGCTACAAGACAAAACAGAGAGTAGCTGGCATCTGCCAGTTCAGAAAGAGCAGCTGGCATCTTCCAGTTCATCTGCTTGCCCAGGGTAGGAGTTGCTCAAAGAATAAAGTTACAGACAACAGGCACTGCAATATAAGCATCACCTACTTGCCCAAATATATATAGCCTTGTGCCTCCAAGTACCAAAAGACAGAGACAAACAGGTCATTTGAGCAGTCGAACAGATGTACTGAAAGCAGCTTTTTACTCAAGGCATTTACTGCCAACAGGGCTGATCACAGCTGCAGTGGGTAAAGTGGAGCCCCTTCTCTCCAGGGATAACCTCACTTCCTACATCACTTTGGAGCCTACGAGACCTCCCCAACTTGCAAGTGAAGAATCGGTCATCAAAAGCTGCAACAGGTCCAAGTGCAAAAAGAGAAATCTTATCAGCAAGACGATGGAAAATACCAACCATTCCAAGAACTGACAAGGGTCCTACAGCAGAAGTAGTTCCACAATGGCATGGTGGCTAAGAGGTCACTGATGCTCTGTGACATGTGCAACCTTAGCCATGCAAATCACACCACAAAATGGAGGCAACCGTTTTTACCCTTGCTGGGGAACACTGCAATGATGTGTGAGCTGTTTGAAACTGACTTTTGGATATGAAGAATTACAAAAAAGCAACTTAAGGCAGTCATACAATGCTAGTTTCAAAGTCAAATGGATGGAGGTTATGGATTTGTCCATGTGTGTGTGGTATTTGTTAGGAAGTAGCTATGGGTAGATTTGGGCATCTACTGGGCAGAATCATAGTCAAAATATGGAGTGGCAGGCTAGGTAGTTCAGAGTGGCTGATTTCAATCTCCATCACCTGCAACATTTGTCAATATTGCCCCTTTCCAAAACAGTACAGACAAATCCAAGTATGGGCCTTGGTAGGTAAACTGACAGCCTCACAAGCACTTGCTATGCCTGTGGTTAGGCATGCAAACACTGTACTTTATGCCAACGACATCAAAGATCAAGACGCAAACTGTGTGCATGCCAAAACCAGGGACTGGCAAGACTCTGTTCAAGCCTAGGCTGCTGAATTAAAGTATCCACTGAGCACACTGACCTAGCAAGGGAAGCAGAGGTTCAAGGTTGAGAAACCGCATTCACCGAGTACTTGCCAGAAGGCCTCCCACAACCAAAAAACTCCTGACCAACTGGACTACAACTGGAGGAAAAGGGTTTCCTTTAAGGGAACCCACCAAGGAATCCATGACAGGAAACCTGTCACTGGTTACCTCAAAATGCAGCATAGCAGTATTACTCCTTCCAGGCTTCAGTTATAACAACCAAAATCTGGACAAAGCGTGGAGCTTAGCTGCCTCGAAGGCAATGTACCCACCACAGGGACAATGCCCCTTCTGTGAATCAGAGCCACAGTGAAATACCCCAAGGCAGTGGAATACAAAATGTCTTACGAAAACCCATCCTTCATGACTCCCAAGAGCAAGAAGGAAAAAGACCAATGGGCCTCCAATGGGAAGGAATGGCAAAGTACAGAACCAAACATAGCCATCCTGGTCTGAAAAGGCCGAGGTGAGGGGTGATGATGCCTGAAACATTCAGGAAATGCAGCAGTCTCAGTCATCCCTAGAGCAGCAGGGTCTAGGCCTGTACTAACATCTCTGCCATTGCTACAGAAACCATGAAGGAAGGAAGAAAATAACCAGACCAGCAGACTAGATGCCCACAAAGGCTTCACCTTGCATCTTACTGATCTCTAAAGGGTAATGTTCCAAGAAGGGTCAACTAGGACAGTGATTCACCACTGGCAAGAAAAACTGGAGCCTGGAGCCTGGAGCCTGGTCTACTGCTGAGACTGGTCAAACCTCTTAAGGGACTAGGTAGGACTAGAAAAAAATCTTTAAGCATGAAACTTAGATTACAGGTGAGTTGTCTTTCTCAGTAGAAGAGCAGGGAGGCAGAAAGTGAAGACGCCCCCACCAAGGACATGACCAGCTACTTTTTAGGGAACATGTAAGCAGGATCTGCAAATCCTAACAGCAATTCTTTCTTGAAGGTAACAAAATAAAAAGCAGCAATACTAGTCCTCATGGGGGTGGGTTGGTATCAGACATTCTGTGACAGTACACATCAGAGCCTGCAATGCCTAGCTATAGCATCCACAGTATTCAGAAGGGTACGGGAGCAAACATTCAGGCAACTATAGACAGGGTTTGGGACCATCACTTCCAGTATAGTTCCAGGAAGCCGCAGTGGTGCAGCGGTAGCGTTGTCGCCTCACAGTAAGAGGTTCTCCAGTTCGATTCTCGGCTGGAGTGCCTTCTGTGTGGAGTCTGTATGTCCTCCCCACAGTCGAGTAGCGTTCGAAAGACATGCATGAATGGGTGTGCCTTCGTTGAAGGTTGGGCGTCGAGCTAGCACCTTGGCACTGTAAAAAATCTACTGCCAATCATCAGCGGACCGGAGTTCCGCTGTGGCGACCCATAACCAGGAAAAGCCAAAAGAAAAAACAACAACCCCCAGTACAGTTCCACCACTTAGAGAGAAGAAACCTATAGCAGAGAGCCTTTGGCCTCAACATGGCAGAGGACCAAGTGTTCCTACTACACTTGTTCCAAACCCTAGATTACATGTCAGCCAGCTGAGGAAATTGATTGCAGCCTCTTAAGACTCCTAGCAGTCAATCAAGCTCACACAAAATCAGCCTTAGGGTGTTTAGACAATAGGTTATAAAATGACTGAGTCAATTTCCTGTCACTGGCCACCTTCTGGACTACAACAGCAGAATAAGAGCGCTTCCAGTCTTTAAAGTTAACATCCTCAAAGTCTAGCTCTAAAAGAGAGACAAAATCTAGTGGCCATCAACTATGCAACTGGAAGAACCTGGTGGAGGGACACATGCACAAATTTATAAGCCAGGAGGAATCTATTGCAGAGGTCATCCTAAAGCAGCTTGAAGAGCCAGGGGGCTCAAAAGTCAAGCCGATGACACAGTCAAGGAGCTCACCATCTTCCCTCATTCAGGAAAGATTAAGGGGAACAAAGCCCTGTGCCCTCTAACAGCCCAAAACAGCAGGATTTCTCACAAAGGACAGCTACACCATGCACACAAAGGGATGAAGCTTGCAACAGGCATCAAGTCAAGTTTTCCAAGGGTTAAATATTGTAAATAACTTAAGTTTCCACCAAAAATCAAACAAATACTTGATTTCTTATTCCTGGGCTGTGGACTTAGACTTGGGGTCAGAGCCTGATCCAGTACTACTTGAACTAGACAGTTGCCTAGGACATTTTGTTGGCTGTAGGGGTCCCCATGTTGACTGGAGGATAGCTTAAATCTCCTGTAAGTAAAAAAATGTAAAAAACTAAAACAAACCTTGCCTTCCCATACGTAAAACAACTAGCATTAGGACCTTGCAGGAGACAGCATGCCACACAAACCAGACAGACAGCAAGCACAGCAAACCCTAGAAATCTTGGCATTAGGATGTAGAATGTCCTACACAAGCTTGTACGATGCAAGCCTGGTTAGCGAACAGCACAGGAGATTAAGTATTACAACAGCCGCTGCCTGGCAAAGAAGCAAACTATCACACAGGAAGATTGGGATTCGCAGCTGTTCTTAGCCAGGGAGATAAGGAAGTAAGCCCATTGCACATTGATATCAGGATTCAGAACTGTTCCAAGCTTTTAATCACAGTGAGTGCAGCCAAGGTGTGTGTGTGTTTAAAATGCCCTAGTTAGGGACACTGTCTAGTTAAATGACTTTGCTCAGAGTCATCTTTATTATTGGTAAGCAAATGCCTTAAACGCATTAGAGGTAGCAACATCCTTGACCTGGTCATTACTAACATGGGTGACCGCTGCTCTACACCAATAGTCAGCTCCTCCCTGGTTAGCTCAAACCACAAATTAATCACCTTGGAAATACACCCCCCGCAAAGGTAACCACCATGAAAAACTTCTCCAAAGCTAACTTTGGGATCCTAAAAACAGAGGTGGCTAACTTTATGGCACCCATGCAAATGGAGAATAGCTGCATGACCGTCAAATCATACACCGATGAACTGTACGAACACGTACACAAATACATGGATCTCACCATACCAAAAAGTTGAGATACCTCATCAAATCCTCCAACGCTAGCTAACAGGATTGCAGCAGATAGTAAAGACAACCACACGGCCTTCTATATTTATGTAAAGAATCTCCACAGCAATACCCAGATTTGCTCTGAGCTACTGCACAATGGTACCTCCTATACCAATCTAACAGATATTGGCAATATACTGGCCGACAGATTCAGTGCCAACTTTACTACCCCACCCAAAACAACCAATCACAATACCAGTAGATTGCCAGGCACCCAGTATTACTACAGCGCAGGTTAAAGCTGCATTGTCCAAAGCCAAGAATACAGCTTCCATGGGACCTGACAATATCCCTGAAGGTGTTCTACATGAACTACAAAGTGAACTAGCACCACATCTGTATGCCCTGTTCAATCACAGCCTCACCTCAGGCTTTGTCCCTACCAAATGGCACAGTGCTACAGTCATCCCTCTCCATAAAGGGGGAGCGACTACAGACACCAGAAATTATCACCCCATTTGCCTGATGAGTCTGATATGCAAGGCTATGGAGTGCATCATCATGGATCTAATTAACAAAGATATAGGGAATCTCCAAACTCTAGATCTCACACAATTTGGTTTAGTGAAAGGTTGATCATGCCTGCTCAACCTGGTTGACTTCTTTGAGTTAGTCACCAGAGCTGTCGATGAGAGCAAGGCAGTTCATACAGCCTACCTTGATCTGGCCAAGGCCTTTGATACCATTCCCCACTCAGGAATTACTGATAAACTCTCCAAAATAGGCATCAACCCCTATATCACTAGGTCAGTTGCAAATTGGCTCACAGATAGAACCCACAGTATGAAAGTAGCTGACTCCAAGTCAGACTGCCGGCCAGTCACGAGTGGAGTCCCACAGGGATCAGTCCTGCTTCCTCTCCTGTTTGGCATCTACTTCTCAGAAGTCCAGGCTAACAAGGAGAGACTATGGCTGACCAAGTTCACAGAGACTGCAAGCTGGGAGCTATTATTAACTCTCCAAGTGATGCAGATATTCTACAGAAAGGCCTCACTGAGACCAATGACTGATGTCGAAACCATGGCCTTAAGCTTAATGACAAAAAATGTGTCACCATCCCCTTTGGGAAAAACTCAGTTCCCACTAATTACCACATTGATGGGAGCCCATTGAGCACTGAAGGCGTTATAAGAGATTTGGGGACACAGGTTGACAGCGACCTCTCCTTCGACCACCACATTGACACTGTGGTCAGAAAGTCCTTCTATGTGGCACATCTCATTACCAAGGGTTTTGCATCCAGTTGGAAAGAGGTCATCATCTCTCTCTACTCTTTCCTCATTAGGCCAGTCTTCGAGTATAATGCCCCATTTGGCATGTACCTCACTAGACACATGCAATAGCTGGAAAGGCCACAAAAGTACCTCACAAAGAGGATCCTATGCCTTAAACACATGTCCTACATGGACAGGCTCAAAAAACTCCAGTCATTCTCTTTCTCATATCCTCTATTAAGAGGTGATCTCTGCTTGACTTACAAAGCCATATCTGACCCAGCTCTGTTAGAAATGCTACATCTAAAGAAATCCCAATCCTTCCGAACCACATGCTCCAGAGACCTCAACCTCATTACCACAAACTACAGAACATGCTGGAGGGACAGGTTCATAACCCAGAGACTCCCATGCTCTGGAATAGACTTCCCATACATGCCAAGCAGAACACCTCACTGGCCCTCCAAGACAAATCTTGATGAGTGGATGGGAAATAGAAAGTTCACCCCAGGGATTACTCCAGTGGCTCTACTTGATACAGGCACTGGGAACTAACGTTGGGCGGTATGAATGCCAGGGCACTTCTATGGGCTAGCCTTGTAAAGGCTCCAGGGCCATTAGCCTAGAACACACCTATGAACTTAACGGAAACTGATACAAGTAAGGGAGTGAGTTTAGAAGGGAGAGCAAGGACATATAAGGTATGAATATATATTTGTTCATATTTCAGGTTATAGTTTACCCTGGTGTTGAGCAAAAGACCCAGATTTTGGCTAGGAAGTCTTTCAGAATGGTTTTGAAGGATGGGGGTGGGAGGGTATTGAGATAAGGAGTTCCAGGTCTCAGCAACGTGGTACGGGTACAGACAATGCCCAACAGATTCTTAAGAGTCCCAATAAAAAAAAACAGATGCTTTGGATGATGTCTCTGATGTCCAGGATGGGATGGAAATGGTATACCCCATTCAGAACTAGGACCAAGTAGAGCAGAACTTGAGACATTTTAAAGAAGGGACATTCACTAGATTCTCAGAATCTAGGTCTATTCCAACATTCGCTGGGATAGTATTGTCCCTTAATACAGGTCTGTTTGGAAAGTATCTTCAAAGCTCTAAGATGTGTTCGACCATGACCATGTCCAAAATGATCATGGTGATAGCAATCAAGCTCAAGGTCAATAGGGTTGCCACCAATCCCCCCCCCCCGGGACTATCCAGAAATCAGAGTGATTATCCAGTAGTCCATAAAACACTGTACAAAATCTGGTATTCTGTTTCAAAAAGGAAAAAGACTATCAGAGCTTGTTAAATCGGCTGATTTACTATGCTTTTTTATATAAAAGCATAGTAAATCAGCTGAAAGCAGGCATCGGGAATGGAAAAAGAGGGCATTTCCACCTATTTTGTGACCTTGGTGGATGGGATGTGGGTGGGGAGGGGTGGGATTAGGCAGGGTTACGGGTGATGTGAGGGGTGTGGCCTTACTCTGGTTTTAGCCACAACAAAAGGTGGTAACCCTAAAGGTTAACTTGGAGAAGCATATCCCACCGCAAGGGCAGCACCATAATAATGTCAGCTGGTCTGATGTAGTTATCTTCCTGGAGGACTTGACTGGTACAGGAGGAAGAAAGACAACAGTTTGGTCTGCAAGGAGGCTTTCTCCTGTTAAAACTGTAACAAATTATTTAAAGTGCTTTGCTTTTGCTTTGGATGTGTTGCAACAGCAGTGTGTCACTCATAGTTCTCAGCTGAATTATGACAATTCATCATCATCTTCTTTCGGCTGTTCCAGTTAGGGGTCGCCACAGCAGATCACCAGTTTCCATTTCTTCCTGTCCTCTGCATCTTGCTCTGTCACACCAACCACCTGCATATCCTCTCTCACCACATCCATAAACCTTATCTTAGGCCTTCCTCTTTTCCTGTTACCTGGTAGTTTCATTCTTAGCATCTTTTTCCCAGTATACTCAGTATCCCTCCTCAGCACATGTCCAAACCAACGTAATCGTGCCTCTCTGGCTTTGTCTCCAAACCTTCCAACCTGGGCTGACCCTCTAATATACTTATTCCTAATCCTGTCCACCCTTGTCACACCCAGTGCAAATCTCAACATCTTTAATTCTGCCACATCCAGCTCAAACTCCTGCCTTTTTGTCAATGCCACTGTCTCCAACCCATATAACATAGCTGGTCTCACTACCCTCTTGTAGACCTTCCCTTTCACACTTACAGGTACTCGTCTGTCACAAATCACTCCTGACACTCTTCTCCACCCACTCCATCCTGCCTGTACTCTCTTCTTCACCTCTCTTCCACACTCACCGTTACTCTGCACTATTGACCCCAAGTATTTAAACTCATCCACCTTCGCCACCTCTACTCCTTGCATCCTCACCATTCCTCTATCCTCACTCTCATTCACACACATATATTCTGTCTTAGTCCTGCTGACCTTCATTCCTCTTCTCTCTAGAGCATATCTCCATCTCTCCAGGGTCGTCTCCACCTGTTCCCTACTCTCACTACAGATCACAATGTCATCTGCAAACATCATAGTCCACAGGGACTCCTGTCTGATCTCGTCTGTCAACCTGTCCATCATCATTGCAAATAAGAAACGGCTCAGAGCTGATCCTTGATGTAACCCCACCTCCACCTTAAATGCATCCGTCACTCTCACCGCTGTCACACTACCCTCGTACATATCCTGTACCACTCTTACATACTTTTCTGACACTCCTGACTTCCTCATACAATACCACAACTCCTCTCTAGGCACCCTGTCATATGCTTTCTCTAAGTCTACAAAAACACAATGCAACTTCTTCCGACATTCTCTGTACTTCTCCATCAACACTCTCAGACAAAGATCGCATCTGTATTGCTCTTTCCTGGCATGAAACCATACTGCTGATCACTAATCATCACGTCCCTTCTTAACCTTGCTTCCACTACTCTTTCCCATAACGTCATGCTGTGACTGATCAATTTTATCCCTCTGTAGTTACTACAGCTCTGCACATCACCCTTATTCTTAAAAATCGGTACCAAAACACTTTCAACATTCCTCAGGCATCCTCTCACTTTCCAAGATTTCATTAAACAATCTGGTTAAAAACTCCACTGCCATTTCACCTAAACACCTCTATGCTTTCACATGTATGTCATCTGGGCCAACAACCTTTCCATTCTTCATTCTCTTTATAGCTGTCCTTACTTCCTCCTTGCTGATCCATTGTACTTCATGATTTACTATCCCTACATCATCCAACCTTCTCTCCCTCTCATTCTCTTCATTCATCAACCCCTCAAAGTACTCTTTCTATCTCCTCAACACACTCTCCTCGCTTGTGAGTACGTTTCCCTCATTATCCTTTATCACCTTTACCTGCTGCACATCTTTCCTAGCTCAGTCCTTCTGTCTAGCCAATCGGTACAGGTCCTTTTCTCCCTCCTTAGTGTCCAACCTTTCATACAACTCTTCATATGTCTTATCCTTCGCCACCTCTCTCTTTGCCATGCACCTCATCTCCTTATACTCCTGTCTACTTTCTTCATCTCTCTGACAATCCCACTTCTTCTTTGCCAACCTCTTTGCCTGTATACTCTGCTGTACTTCCTCATTACACCACCATGTCTCCTTGTCGTCCTTCCTCTGTCCCGATGTGATACCAAGCACCTTTCTAGCAGTCTCCCTTACTAGCTCTGCTGTAGTTACCCAGATATTTGGTAACTCTTCACTGCCACCCAGTGCCTGCCTTAACTCATCCCTGAACTCCACCTCACAATTACCCTTTTTCAGTTTCCACCACTTGATCCTTGGTGCTGCCCTCACACTCCTCCTCCTCTTCTTGATAACCAACGTCATCCTACAAACCACTATAATATGCTGCCTAACGACACTTTCTCCGGTCACCACTTTACAGTCTCCAATCTCCTTCAAACTGGCCCTCCTACATAAGATATAATCCACCTGTGTGCATCTTCCTCCACTCTTGTATGTCACCCTATACTCCTCCCTCTTGTTAAAATACATATTCACCACAGCCATGTCCATCCTTTTCGCAAAATCCACTACCATCTGACCTTCTGCATTCCTTTAACACCATACCTACCCATCACTTCCTCATCCCCTCTGTTCCCTTCACCAACATGCCCATTGAAATCTGCTCCAATCACCACTCTCTCACCCTTGGGTACAGTCATCACTACTTCATCCAATTCACTCCAAAATTTTTCTTTCTCATCCACCGCACACCCAACTTTTGGAGCATACACACTAACAACATTCATCATTACACCATCAATTTCCAGCTTCATAAACATCACTCTATCCGACACTCTTTTCACCTCCAAAACACACTCAGCATAATGTTCCTTCAGAATAACTCCTACGCCATTTCTCCTCCCATCCACACCATGATAAAACAATTTGAACCCACCTCCGATACACCTAGCCATACTCCCCTTCCATCTGGTCTCTTGCACACACAATATACCAACCTTCCTTCTGTCCATCATATCAGCTAGCTCTCTCCCTATACCAGTCATACTGCCAACATTCAAAGTTCCGACCCTCACTACAACAGTCCTAGCCTTTCTCCTCTCCTTCTGCCTTCGGCCATGCCTTCCGCCTCTTCTCCTCCTTCGGCCAACAATAGCCCGATTTCCACCAGCACCCTATAGGCTAACAGTACTGGTGGCAGTCGTTGTTAACCCGGGCCTCGACCGATCCAGTAAAAAATTTTTTCTTGGTGACTGCATGAAATGTTTTGGCGAAGTTTTACGCCGGATGCCCTTCCTGACGCAACCCTCCCCATCTGAACAGAATAAAGGATAAGTCCAGAAATAGTCAGGGAAATTTTTTTTTTAAATATTACTACTATTATCTCGACATGGACTGGATAAGAGGGCATGTGTTAATATACATTTTCTGAAGAAAGAGGTCTATAACTCTAATTATTGTCAATATTTATTAAATAGAATTCACTATGTTTGCTCCAAAAATCACCAGTTTTAAGAGGGATTAAGAGGGACAGAGTTACAATCTGAGTAAAAAATCACTGACGTTTGAGAGGTTTGGTATCACTTACCATTCTGCCAACTGTTGTGTGTTTTCTTTGCTGGAATTATTACTTTCCTAACTGAAACTTTGCCAACTGCTCTGTCTTAATTCTAAAAGTTCTTTTTCTGAAACTCCACCCACCAGCATGATGTTATGTTAGATTAACAGTGCTAGAGTTCAGTTTGACATATTGAAGCATGGCAAGGTTTTTTCACAGACTTGCTTTTAGTTTTTCCTGGGTTTCAACTGACAGAGAATAAAACAAAATAAATGCATTCACATTCAGTTTTCTAATCTAATCAATATTGCGCTGTTGCTATTTTATATGGCACTACTTTTTCAAGGAGTTGCACTTAAATTTATGAAATAGTTGTACCTGTTTGCTGTACTGCTAGCCTCATGCGTGTTGTAATTCATTATGAGGTGTGTTTTGTTTCTGTGGAAACAGTTACTCATTCATTTATTATTTTTGGGTGTCTAAACCAAGATATGACGCAAGTTGTGTTGTGCTTTCCTCTCTACTGTCCAAAAAACTGTAGAATGTCTCTGACTGGGTTTTGATGCACAGAACTTTAACACATTACTATTGTATAATTTATACTTCACTCACACGTGCACATCACAGTCTATCTCTGATATACTACCAGCGTTACCGTCATTTCATCCTGTAGCACACCATATAGTTTCAGGAATAATTCCTGTAATCTCATACTAAATTTAACTCATCAATGTGTGAGTGAATTAAAAAAAGAAACTTTACTTTACATACAGAAAAATTGAAACAATGCACCTAATTTCACTATTTTGCCCAAAAGCAACTGTGTGGGTGGGTGCGTGACAGCTTCTATGAGGATCATTACAGTGCTGATTCCTTATTTCATATTCAAAGTAATTTTCAGACAGATCCATACCATTCACTAACTTTCTCCCTTTCATGCTAACCACACTCCCCATTCACATACAGCTACTCAAAACATTAACAAGAACAGGGCACTATGGTGACCCAACAGTGATGACAGTGTGACCAGAAAATAAAAATAAGGCAGTCACCAGTTTAGAAAAAAAGTGTACTTACCATAACGCTCCATGTTAGTAGTCCATCTCACCCTTCATTCTTTAAATATGGGATCGGAGCTGATATTCGGCTCCGATTTGGCCTATTTACAAGCTGGAAGACTTCTGGTTGGCTCGTGGCTAGGTAGGTATCCCATGGTGCACCAGTACAATCCCCAGATCTTGTTTGCTGCTGACTAGAAAAAAATAAACAGCCCACAGAAAAAGCCAATACTAAAAGGTCTCCATAAATAATGAAATTAGTATTTTCCTGAATCCTGGTACTTCCAGGATGGGGCAGGAGGGGGGGGGGGTTCGAAAGAATGAAGAGTGAGATGGACTACTAACATGGAACGTAAGTACATAACTTCTTTATGTTAAGTAGTCCTATCTCACCTTCATTCTTGCACTTTATCCTTGGGTGGCTCAAGGAAAAATACTCCTGAGTACATGGAATGAAAAGATGCTCTACCCCTAGAGGTTAAATCCAATTTGTAATGAGTAATAAAATTGTGAGGGGTAGCCCATGTAGCAGCTGCACAAATATTGTCAAGTGGAACCCTGGCTTGAAAGTCTGCAGAGGTAGATTGAGATCTGGTAGAATGAGCCTTGATTTTAAAGGGTAAAGGTTATCCTCAGAACTGTAAACATGAGCTACACAGCTAGAAATCCAGTTAGAGTCACTTTGGAAATTGGTAAGCCCAATCTGGATTTGGAGAAGGAAATGAATAACTGATCCGATTTTCTAATGTCGTTAGTCTGGTGCAAATAAAAACGTAATTGTCTGTGGACATCCAGTTGGTGAAACCTGTACTCAGCTGCACTGGAGTGATTCGGAAAGAAAAATAGAAGTTCTATGGACTGATTCAAAATGGTATGGGAACAGACCTTGGGGACAAAGGAAGGGTTAGTACGAAGGGACACCCTGTCTTTATGAAACATCAGATAAGGCAGTTTAACCGACAAGGCTTGCAATACTGACACCCGTCTGGCAGACGTGATAGCCATAAAAAAAAACATCTTCCAAGACAAGAACTTCAAAGGGCATAAATGAGAAAGCTCAAATGGTGGAGATGTTAATTTTGATAACACAAAATTTAAATCCCATGAGGCCCACAGGCTCTTGAACCGGAGGTCTTAGCAAAGTGGCACCTTTGAGGAATGTTTTGCACAATTTATGAGACATCAAGTTAGAAACTGGAAAACTCAAATGGAAATTTGAAATTGCTGCCAAATGGACTCTGATAGTGGCAGCCGCAGATCCTTGGTGAAATAGTTCAGAAAGAAATTCCAAAACCACTGTCAGGGGCGTTTGAAGCAACCAAAAGGGATCTTGAAAGGCTGGAAGCAAGGAAGAGACTGCAGATGGTGAGGGTTGATCCATCTGTAGTAATTCAAAATACCTCTTTTTTGATTCTGAGACATCTGAGGCTTGCCAGCTGAAGTGTTCTCTCATGAGAGAGATGGTATCTCCAAAAGAAAACTCTTCCCCTGGAAATTCAGGACTGACAGAGTCCTCTTCCTCTTCCTCAGGGGTAATGAAGTCCTTGGGGGATTCAATTTGAGAGCAGTAAGTAAAGGAGTCTTCAGAAGAGGAGTATTCTTCCTCTGACTCTTCTAAGGCCTGCACAGGAGTAGGAGCAGGTGAAGGTACCTCTGACTGTAGGGCCTGGAATGCCTTGAAAAGATTTTGGGAGAAAACTTCCCATCCAGGGGCAGATTGCGGTTCTATATGTTTTAATTTTTGTTTTCTCTTCGGAGGAGCTGAAGGATGGGTTGATTTAGAGGCCGTCTGTGAAGATTGCAGAAAGTACAGTTGTGTACCTACCAGAAATGTAGATGTTCGAGTGTATTCATTTTCTTCAGTTTTTCTTGCCCCAGATGTCAGGTGCCCCCAAATGGTAGGCTGAAAAATATGCCAATAAAAAATGCATGCACAAAAATAACATTTCCTTCATCTACAAGCAAATGCACCAAAAAGGTTGTATAGGATAGAGAAGTGTAGGTAAGTCCCAGCAAAGACAAAGGGGATGGAGGGTGGGTAACCTGGACTGCAACAGTGAATACACTCCAACATCTACATTTATGGTAGGTACACAACTGTACTATGTTCATTGTGTTTCACTATTGCAGTCATTACTCTTGGGTAGAATCCCAAAGTTGCGGTAGGTTGGCTGGGCTAAATAGGATTTAGGAGAGGCTATGAGGCCCTGCAGAACTGCAGTGGCAAAGCCTGCTCTGGACTTAGAGTAAAGAGGTAAGTGGTAGTGCTTTGTGAAGGTGTGCACTGAGCTCCAAGTTGCAGCCTCTAAGATATCTTTGGTTGGTACTCCTCTGAGGAAGGCTGCTGAAGTGGCTGCTGTTCTGCTGGAATGAGGCCTAATGCCCTTAGGCACTGATTTGCCATGTTGGAAATAGCAGAAACAGATGCAATGGCCTATCGCTTTTGAAATAGTCTGTTTTGAGATAGCCTTTCCTTGTGATCCTGCAGCATAAGACACAAAAAGTTGCTCAGTCTTTCTGAAAGCTTTAGTTCTGTCCAAGTAGAAGAGTAGCTGCCTGTGTATGTCCAAAGAATGGAGAATTTTCTCACCCTTGTTCTGTGGGTTTGGATAAAAGGTAGGCAAGTGAATGGTTTGGTTGAGGGCCACATTGGACACCACCTTAGGCATAAATGTAGGGTTTGTCCTCAGAGAAACCCTGTCTGGATGAAAGATGACGAAAGGTTCCACAGCCATGAGTGCCTGTAACTCCGAGACTCTCTTTGCAGAGGTTATACCTAGGAGCAGAGCGGTTTTCCAGGATAAGAATTTTATATCTGCTGTTGATGCTGGCTCGAAAGGAGGCAGTGTGAGTTTTTCCAAAGCATAATTGAGGTCCCAGGCTGGAACTGGTGCTCTCCTTGGAGGCCTAATGTTTTTGGCCCCTCTGAGGTACTGCCTTATTAAAGGATGTGAAAAAATAGGTGGTTCCGTATTGTAATGGGCTGAAATGGCAGAGGCGTGAATCTTAATTGATGAGAAAGAAAGGCCTTTGTTCAGCATCTCAGTTAGGTATTGTAAAATCTGAGGGATATTTGGTACACACATGTCAATGCCTTGTTCCTGGTTCCAAGCACAGAATCTCTTCCATTTTTCTGCATAAGATTTTCTGGTACTGGGCCTCCTGGCCTCCAAGATGACATCCATAACAGCTTTTTAAAGAGGAGTGTTCAGAATGGCTACATTATCCGCCATGCTGCCAGATTTAAGGTCCTGAGTTGGCTGTGCAGGATCTGATCGTTTTGTTGGGTCAGCAAGTGAGAAGTTTGAGGTAAAATCCATGCTGGACCTTGAGACAAGCTCTTTAGGATTGGGTACCAGTGCTGGCGTGGCCAGTCTAGTGCAATCAAAATCATTTTTGGCTTCTCTTGTCTGACCTTTAGTAGTACTCTGGGAAGGAGAGGCAGTGGGGGAAAAGCATATACTGTTAGATTTTTCCAGCTGAATGATAGGGCGTCCATTTTCCATGCTTGCTTGTGATAAATCCTTGTGCAAAATCTCTGCAATTGGCAGTTGTGAGGAGAGGCAACGAGATCTATGTCTGGGCATCCCCATTTCCTTATCATCATGGTGAAGACTTGTGGATCCAGTTTCCATTCGTGGGGATCCATGAGGTTTCTGCTTAGTTCGTCTGCCAGAGTATTTATTTTTCCTGGCAGGAATTGTGCTTGCAGGTGAACTTGAAGAACCAATGCTGTGTCCCATAAGGTCATTGCTTGTCTACAGAGGGGGTATGAATGTGTACCTCCCTGCTTGTTTATGTACCAAATGACCGTAGTGTTGTCTGTCTTTACCAGTAACTGTCCTGGATGAAGCAGGTCCTTGAAAGCGGTCAGGGCATTTTGAACAGCTAGCATCTCTTTTTGATTGATGTGAAGATGCATCTGGTTTGCAGGCCATGTGCCCTGAATACATTTTCCTGCCATATGGGCCCCCCAGGCATAATCTGATGCATCCGTTGTCATCTGTCTGGCTGTGGGTAAACTGAATGGCAGACCCTTGTTGTGGTGACAGGCTTCTGTCCACCATCGAAACTCCTGTTGTAGTCAGGAATGAGTGCAATTACTGTCTCCAGACTGTGGCAATGCTGAGTCCAAACACTTTTTAGATACCATTGTAGTTTCCTCATATACAGTCTGGCATATGGAATTAGTAGAATGCAGGATGCCATGAAACCCAAGGCCTGCAGGAATTTCCTTGCAGATAAGTGGGTTTTTGTTGCCAATTTCTTGAAATAAGTAATCAGGTGCTTTTGGTTGTCTGGCGTGAGATAAGCCATCTGGGCAGTTGTATTTAAGCTTGCACCCAGGAATATTATCTCTTGAGAGGGCACTAGTTTTGATTTATTTTGGTTAATGTGTACTCTAGGCCAATTAGTAATCTTTTTACAAACGCCAGATGCTTTAGAAGACTGTCTTTGTTCTCTGCTTGAATTAGGCAGTCGTCCAAGTAGGGATATATTTGAATTCCTTTTTGTCTGCAAAACGCAATTACTGGTGCCAGGCATTTTGTTTAGACCCTGGGCGTAGTAGATAAGCCAAAGGGCAGTGCAGAGAATTGGTAATGCATTGAGCCAGCTATGAATTTGAGGTATCGTCTGCAAGATTGTCTGATTGGGACATACAGGTATGCCTCTTTTAGGTCCAAAGTTACGAGCCAAGCCTTTTTGCCCAGCATGGGCAGTAGCTGCTGTAGAGTCAACATCTTGAATTTTGGAACTTCCAGAAACGTATTTAGTATAGACAGGTCCAGTATTGGTCTCCAGGTTTTGTCCTTTCTGGGTACTAGGAATAGTCTGGAGTAAAAACCTTGCCTCTGCTCTTGTTATGGTACTTGCTGAATGGCCCTCATGTCCATGAGGGCTGTAATTTGTTTTTGTGCCTCTGCCCATTGATTGTGTGGCAGGTTTGGCATACCCTTTGACCTTGGTAGAATGTGAAAATGGAACCTGTAGCCTTGGGACACTATGTTCAGGACCCATTTGTCTTGGGTAAGCATTTGCCAATTTGATGAAAAAAAGTGCTAGTTTTCCCCCTAAGGGGGCTGCCAAAAGAAAAGTGCTTGGATCTGGTAGAGGAAAGTCATTGGGACTGTTTCCTGTAAGGTTGTGATTTGTCTTCTCTGCTTTTGGAGGTAGGAGCACCCCATTGTTTAGGCCTGTATGAGCCTTGGGGCTGAGATCTGCCTCTGGGACGCCTGTATCTGCCTCTTTGAGGTCTGTCTGACACTGGGAGGACCAATTTTTAGAAGGCCAGTTTCTGCTAAACCTGGGTGGCTGTACCCATAAGAAATCCTTGACTGTCTGCTTGGATTTAGCTTTATCCTCCATTTTTTTCAACACCTCTTCTGCTTTAGTACCAAACAAAGTATCATGTTGTAATGGTGCATCTAATAATTTTGCTTTAACATGATCAGGCAGATTCTGTTCCTTTAACCAAGCATACCTTCCAATAACAGAACTTGTAACAGTGGCCCTGCAAGAGGCCTCCAGTGAATCATAATCACATTGCAAAGTATGCTTTGCCACTTGTTCAGCTGCATGCAATAAATCCTGCAATTCCTTGTTCTCTGAACATTCAGTATTTGTCAACAATTTCTGTTTAAGCAGAGACATTAAATATTGCTCATATTTAAGCATATGAAACTGACAATTTAAAGCCCTCACAGCCAGGGTAGCAGAAGTGTAGACTCCCCCCCCCCCCATCTGTCTAGAGCCGTAAAATCCCTATCAGAGGGGACAGGGGTTTTTGCAGTGGAAGCTTTGACCCCTTTGGGACCCTGATATAGTTTCTGGGTCAGCAGCAGGGTTTTTGTATAGGAATTTATGAGAATCCGGGACCCTGTAGTATCTGTCTGGCTTAGCAGGTCCAGGGGGTAAAGAGTCAGGGGACAGTCCGGACTCTGAAAAGACATCATCTACAATGTCTAGAACAGGTGGAATAGCAGGGGGTCTGTGCTGAGGAAGTAGCAGAAGTCCCTGAGCCTTTTCTTAGATTCAGAGTAATCTTGGCTGTCCCAGTGGAGATGCTCCCTCATAGTATACAGGGTTTCCCCAAAAGAATAATCCTCAGGAGGAGAGGCTGAAGGAATGGATTCTTCAGCATCAGAATCCTCATAGGGAGGCATGGAGTAATCCTGTTCAGAAAAGGAATCAGAGGAAATAGAAACCTGATCAGAAGAATCATACTCTGTCTCTTGCCTAGGCCTTTTATCAAGAGGGGATGGGAGCCCCTGATCAAAGTAATTAGGTCTTCGGCCATTTTGAGCATCTGTTTTTTAGGCATGAAGGCTTGAGTAGGAAAATGCTGTACTTGTTTCTTTGTCTTTAGAGCTGCTTTAGTCTTTGAAGCTGAGGATGGCTTAATATATAATTGTGTAGGTCTGAAGACACCCTCAGAAGCCAATGCCTGCTCAGTGGCTCCGGACCCATCTGAGGGAATGATTTCCGAGTATCCAATACCTTGAGTATCCAGAGGCCCAGTCGGCTCCAAGTGGGAGTCGGTAGAAAGCCTGTGGCTCTGAGGTAGCGGGCGCTAGGGGCTGAGAAAGCACCTCTCTGAGAACTGGCGACTGGCCTAGAAGAGGCCTCGTCGGTTTTAGACCTTGGATGCATATCCTTTTCCTTGTCCTTGCGTTTTTTGTAAACTCCGGTTGTTGGCTGGTCTGATGGCATAATATAATTGAATCTACGGCCAAAGTAATGAAAAGCAAAATCAAACCGACACTTGATAGTGCATTGGTTAAATCTAGCACAAAACCGACAGCTAGCTACGTTGTGATCAGGGCCTAGGCAAGGAATACAGTAAGAGTGAAAATCCTTATGAGGTATTTGCTTCCCACAAGAAATACAATTGTTAACTTTTTCTGACATTGGTCTGAGGCAAGAAAAAAGTTTCCCCAATGGGATACTTAGCTTTAATGAAGACTTCTGTTCGGATTCGAAATCTCAGGAGTCGGCCAACTGGCACTTGCGAACTGCTTTTGCTTCGGGCACTGCGCGGCAAGAAAGACTGAAGAAAACGGTGTCGGCTGCATCTTATACCCATGGCACACTGACGTCAGGGAAAAGGCGACAGCAACAGACGCCGGACTTAGACTTTGGAATTCTGGCCGACTGAGGGTAGCCTGCCAGCAGGATAACCCAAGAGTAATGACTGCAACAGTGAAACACGATGAACATCAGGGGTAGGCCCCTCTGACGCACGAGCCACAATTCCCCCTAGCCATCAGGTTCCGATGGCTGATCAACCTCAGCAGATGTACTCAGCAGTTCCATCAGGCCGGCTTCCATTATGGTTCCCAGTTCCAACTGAGAAACAGACATCCGAAGGAATCCTGGGCTAACATCTTCCTCGAGAGTCTCACTGGACTCCTGAGGTGCAGCAATGGCATCAGGCCTAACTTTTTTGGCCTTCTTCCTATGCGGCTCGTTGGAAGTACCTACCAGCCCTCCATACTCAATGCCAGACGTCGGAGTCTCTGATTCTCGAGATAAGAGTTTGAGAGCAGACAGACCGCTGTGAAGAGTTTTGGGCACAAACGATTTACAAATGTCGCCAGACCAATGGTCGTGGGTCTCCCCTAGACAAAACAAACACTTATCATGCATGTCCTTCTGTGGACTTTGTCTTCCACAAGCACACTTCCCCTTTCTAGTTGACATGTATGTCTGAAAAGCTAAGAAATAGACAACAAAAAATCCAAAGGGTACTTATCTGCAGCAGATGGCCGTCAAGCAAGCGAACTGCTTCCTGCAGCTGGCAATCAGAGGTCCGAAGATCACTGTGGCAGAAAAGGTCTGAAGTGGGTACATGGAGACGTCACTTTTTGGCTCTGACATCAAATGTCGAATGTACCCCTGCTCCTAAGACTTTAGAATACTGGCCGGATGTCTGGTGCTGCAGGCAGCAACCTCCCTATAGTTATGAATACTGTAACATGAGAATAGGAGGAGATATACAGTTCATTCACTCTGTAAGGCTGCAATTATGGTATCCTTATGACCCTTGCTATGTCTTCTTCCATCCCAGATGCACTTTTAGGCATTTCTTAGATGGAGGAACAAGAATCATAGGGCAATTCACATGATTTCATAAGCCTCAGTAACTTTTCAAAAGATGGATCATTGCTGGTGTGGAAGGTAAAGCTATAGGGTGATGTGCAAGCCCAAACAGTCCTTTGTCACCTCAGAACTCATCATAACACGATGTTTAAGTGGTAGGTAATTCCCCGCCTCCTCTCCCCACCCCAAACTACCAACAGAAGTAAGCTTGTGCAGACTTGTGTAAGAAGAGCAGGTACATAACTGTCACACAATGTTAGGAGACAAGGTTCAATCTCTAGAGGAACACTTGCTAAATGTGACATGGGTATCAGGCCCCACAATGGCATCAAGTCACATTCCTTAAAGATTCAAGCCCACATTAAGCTTCCATTACACATAAAACATCTCCCTATGAACTAGTAATTTCACAATCAAACTGATATTCTAGGATGAAACTATGTATGTACTTTGTCTTTCTTCTGCCATTCTCTCTTCCCTCACTCATGCTCCCTCTCCGCTCCCTCCCCTCCTTCTTGTTCGAGCCTTTTTCCTTACCTCCTCTGTACATGTCCATACTCTGCATACAATTTTATCACTATGTCTTCCCTATCTTTTACCTAGCTGCAGCAACCTCTCGTCCTGAGTTATGTGACATTCTGTTTACTATCCTTTCTCATCCCTTACCTCTAATATCTTTCTCTAAAAGCTCTACATCATCTGACTGTACTTTATTACAATTTTTTCACCTTTTAAGTTTACTCATGACTTTTTCAAACTATTAAAGTACAGTTGTGTACACTTACCATAAATGTAGATGTTTGAGTGTATTCACTGTTGCAGTCATTACATTTGGGTAATCTGCTAGCAGGTTGCCCTCAGTCGGCCCGAATTCCAAAGTCTTGGGTCCTGTGTCGGCCGCCGCCTCCTCCTCCATGACGTCAGGCTGCCAGGGGCACAAAACACGCAGCCAATATATATACAAACACACACACATGCATCAATATAAACTTTACCTTGAAGGAAAGAAACTACAGAATGAAAGGGGGGTGGCGGGTGGGTAACCTGGACTGCAACAGTGAATACACTCGAACATCTACATTTATGGTAAGTGTACACAACTGTACTATGTTCTTCGTGTTTCACTGTTGCAGTCATTACATTTGGGTAGAATCCCAAAGCTATGGTTGGGAGGAGGAATTCAGATAGCATTAGGACCAGCTATAAGGCCCTGCAAGACTGCAGTGGCAAAGCCAGCTCTGGAATTAGAGAAAATTGACAAATGATAAAGCTTGGTGAAAGTATGCACAGAACTCCAGGTAGCAGCTTTTAGGATGTCTCTGGCAGGGACGCCTCTGAAAAAGGCTGTAGAGGTAGATGCAGCCCTGGTGGAGTGAGGTCTGATCCCCTGGGGGATAGGTTTTCCATGGTGCTTATAGCTGAAATGAATTAAATGGCCTATCCATTTAGAAATTGCTTTGAAATAGCCTTCCCCTCTGCTCCTGCAGAAAATGCCACCAGCAGTTGTTCAGATTTCCTTTGAGGTTTAGTCCTGTCCAAGTAGAATCTAAGTTGTCTGTGCACATCTAAGGAATGCAGTATCCGTTCCCCTTTCTTCTGTGGATTGGGAAAGACGGCTGGCAAATGAATAGACTGATTAAGAGCCACACTGGATACCACCTTGGGCACGAAGGATCGATTGGTTCTGAGGGACACCCTGTCCGCAAGAAAGAAGATGAAAGGCTCCACTGCCATAAGGGCCTGTAATTCAGATACACTTCTGGCCGAGGTGATTGCTAAAAGGAAAGCTGTTTTCCAAGAAAGAAATTTTAAGTCTTCAGTAGCAGCTGGCTCGAAAGGAAGTCGAGAGAGTGTCTCCAAAACAAAGTTAAGGTCCCAGGCTGGGGTTGGAGCTCTCCTGGGTGGCCTCAAATTTTTCACCCCTCTGAGGAACTGCTTGACCAGTGGATGAGAGAAGAGGGGAGGTTCTGTGCTATAATGTACTGAAATGGCTGAGGCGTGGATTTAATGGAGGAAAAAGACAGGCCCTTGTGAAGCATCTCAGTTAAGTATTGTAAAATCTGAGGTAAATTGGGCACTGCTGTGCTCATCCCTTGAGATTGGTTCCAGGCACAGAATCTTTTCCATTTTTCAGCATAAGATTTTCTAGTACTAGGCCTCCTTGCCTCTAAAATATCCATCACAGGTTTACTGAGGGATGGTAGAGGAGAGATTATGTAATTAGCCAGGCTGCAAGGTTCAGTGTTAGAAGCTGAGGGTGCAGAATCTGGTTATCCTGCTGAGAAAACAGGGAAGGAGTCTGAGGCAGGTGCCATGGGGATAACCGTGACACACTGCACAGGAGGGGGGTACTAGTGTTGGCATGGCCAGTCTGGAGCAATCAAAATCATCCTTGATTTGTCCCGTTTGATTTTTAGTAGTACTTTGGAAAGCAGGGGCAGAGGGGGGAAGTCATAGACTGATAGTTTTTTCCAGCTGAAGGACAGAGCATCCACTTTCCAGGCTTGCTTGTGGGGAGTCCTTGTGCAAAATTTGTCCAATTGGTAGTTCTGGGGAGAGGCAAACAGGTCTATATCTGGGCTCCCCATTTCCTTGTCAATATGTTGAAAATCCTTGGTTCCAGTTTCCACTCGTGTGGGTCCATGAGGTTTTGGCTTAGTCCGTCTGCCAGTGTATTTAATTTACCTGGCAGGAATTGAGCTTGTAGGTGCACTTGGTAGCTCAAGTCTATGTTCCACAATGACATGGCTAGTCTGCAGAGGGGGCAAGAATGTGTACCCCCCTGCTTATGTACCACATAACAGTGGTGTTGTCCTTCTTTACCGTAAGTTGTCCTGGAAGAATGTGGTCCTTGAAGGCTGTCAGAGCATTCTGTACAGCTAGCATTTCTTTTTGATTGATATGCAGGTGCATTTGACTTGGGTTTCATTTGCCCTGAATGCACTTCCCTGCCAGGTGAGCCCCCCATGCATAGCCTGATGCATCTGTTAGGGTGGCAGGGGGTGGTGTGAAAGGTAGTCCCTTGTTTTGGTGGCAGACCTCTGCCCACCAAAGGAATTCTAGGATTAGGCAAGGTATGATAGGAATCATTGCTTCTAGATCCATACCACTGCAGTTTCCTCATATGCAGTCTTGCATATGGAATTAGAATAATGCAGGAGGCCATGAACCCCAAGGCTTACAGTATTTGTCTTGTAGATAGCAAGGTTTTTGTGGCCACTTGCTTGAAGTAGGTTGTCAAATTAATTTGTTTCTCTGGCGTGAGGTAAGCCATCTGGGAAGTTGTATTCAAGCTTGCTCCCAGGAGTATAATTTGTTGACAGGGTACCAGATATGATTTTTTTTTTCGTTTATGCTGTACCCCAGACAAGTTAGAACCCTATGTACAAAGGTCAGATGATTCAAAAGTATGTCCTGGCTTTCTGCCTGAATTAGACAATTGTTCAGGCATGGGTATATTTGAATATTTCTTTGCCTGCAAAATGCAATAACTGGAGCTAAGCACTTTGTGAATACCCTGGGCGCAGTAGATATGCCAAAGGGCAGAGCAGAGAACGTGTAGCCTGCTTTGAAGCGTAGGTATCTTCTGCAATATTCCCTTATTGGGATGTGCAGGTATGCTTCTTTTAAATCTAGTGTTGCCAACCAGGTATCTTTGCCTAGAATAGGAAGTAACTGGTGAAGAGTCAGCATCTTGAATTTTTGAATTTCCAAAAAGGTGTTTAGAGTAGACAGGTCCAGGATAGGATGCCATGAATTGTCTTTTCTGGGTACCAGGAAAAGTCTTGAGTAGAAACCTTGTCCCTTTTCCTCTTCCTGTACCAGTTGAATAGCCCCCACGCTTGAGAGAGAAAGTACTTGTTTTTGGGCCTCTGCCCACTGATTTAGGGGTAGGTCCGGCCACCCGCTTGGTGTTGGCAATGTGTGGAAGTGAAATTTGTATCCCTGGTTCACTATATTTAAAACCCATTTGTCCTGGGTAATGAGTTTCCAGTTCTTTGCATGAAGAGCAATCATTACTCCCAAAGGGGCAATCAGTTGATACGTGCTTGGAAATTTTAAACGGAAGTCATTGAGACAGTTTACCATAGGGGGGAATCTTATTACTCCCAGATTTGGAAGTGGAAGCCCCCCACTGCTTAGCCCTGTGTGCCCCCTGAGACGGAAACCTGGGGCTTTTGCTGTGTCTGGGTTTGGCTTGAGAAGACCTGGAAGGGGCTGGAAAGGACCAATTCTTACAGGGCCAGTGCCTACTAAATCTAGGAGGCTGAACTTGTAAGAAATCTTTAACAGTTTGCATCGATTTAGCTTCATCTTCCATCTTTTTAAGAATTCCTCAGCCTTGTTGCCAAACAGGCGGTCCTGATTTAAGGGAGCATCCAACAATTTAGCTTTAACATGATCAGGCAAGGATTGCTCCTTTAGCCAAGCATGCCTTCTGAGCACAGACCCAGTAACAGCAGTCCTGCAAGAGCCCTCTAATGAATTAAAACCACACTGCAAAGTATATTTTCCAACTTGTTCAGCAGAATGCATTAAATCCTGTAATTCTTTATTTTCCACACATGTCAGGAATCAACATCATTTTCTGTTTAAGCAATCCAATAACATGTTGCTGATACTTTAACATATGAAACTGGCAGTTTAAAGCCCAAATGGCCAATGTTGCAGAAGTGCAAACCTTCTTACCCCATCTATCCAGCATCCTGGAGTCTCTATCAGAAGGGGTAGGATTTTTAGCAGTAGAAGCCCTAATGCCCTTGGGCCCCTGTAAAATAGTCTCTGGATCCGCAATAGGATTTTTAAAAAGGAACTTGTGTGACTCAGGGACCCTGTAGTATCTGTCAGGTTTTCTGGGAGCAGGAGGCAAGGAATCAGGGGCCAAACTAGATTCCGAAAAAGCATCATCAACAATGTCTAGTACAGGAGGAATAGCTAAAGGCCTATGCTGAGGTAGGAGTAAGAAATCCCTAAGCCTCTTTTTTGAATCAGAAAAATCCTGGCTTTCCCAGTGGAAATGCACCCTTGGAGTATGCAAGGGTTCCCCAAAAGAAAAATCCTCTGGAGGGAAAGCAGAGGGAATGGAGTCCTCTGCATCAGAATCCTCATAAGTAGATAAGGGTAAATCCACATCATCAGAAGAATCAGAAAAAACAGAATCCTGGTCAGAAGATTCATAAACAACTTCAGTCCTAGGCCTCTTGAAAAGGGGGGGGGGGGGGTTGGCTACCCCTGATTAGAGTTACTAAATCTTCATCCATTCTTATAATTTGTTTTTAGGCATAGACGCCTGAGCATGTGGCCTGGGCATCGTTTTTTTAGGTATGGTTCGAGATTTAGGCCTAAGTGAAGGAGGAGGCATCAGTTTAATATGCAAGCACGTAGGCCTGAATACACCCTCAAAAGCAGGTGCCTGCACAGCGGCTCCGGACCCATCCAAGGTAGAGACATCCGCGGGTTCCATAGTTGAAGCATCTCGCGGCATACCAGACTCCGAATGGGTCTCAGTAGAGGCCTGCGAATCAGACATAGCGGGTATCAGGGGCTGTGAAAGAGCCTCAGTGAGTACCGGTGAACTGGCGACTGGCTTAGGAGAAACATCATCAGCAGTTTTGGACCTCGGCGGCCTGTCTCTGTCTTTATCTTTGCGTTTTTTCGGAATCCCGGTGGTCGGATGGCTAACAGACGACATTTCTGGATAATTAAACAGAGAACCAAAATATTTAGAGGTGAAAATATACAGACAACGGATAGTGCGCTGATTAAATAAAGCACAAAACCGACAGCAAGGTACAGCGTGGTCAGGGCCTAGGCAAGGAATACAGTACGAATGAAAATCTTTATGAGGTATTTGCTTTCCACAAGTAATGCAATTATTAATTTTTACTGACATCGGAAAGGAGCAAGAAAAAGTTTCCCCAGTGGAGTACTTGGCTTTAGTTGAAGACTTTGGTTCTGAAACTAGAAAATGAAAATTTCAGGAGTCGGCCGACCGGCACTTGCGAACTGCTTCTGCTTCGGGCACTGCACGGCAAGAAAGACTGATGTAATGGTGTTGGCTACATGGTTTATAGCCCTGACGACCTGACGTCATGGAAGAAGGGACAGCGACCGACACAGGACCCAACAATCAGGCCGACTGTGGGCTACCTGCAAGCAGATAACCCAAATGTAATGACTGCAACAGTGAAACACGAAGAACATCCAGCATCCCTTCACTTTACTCAGAGGTAAATGTTTAGAAATGCTATGCACTACATCCTTTTCAAAGTCAAACACTGTTTTTGGCTTAATTTTGTTCAAAAACTGAACAGAGAAGTAAAATAGATGTCCAAAAATAGTTATAGATATATTCCATTTTAGAAGTATACTATACACAACAGGTATGATTTTACTTCCTGTTCCACCTTGTAAACAGCAATGTACTATATACACTTGTTTACACTCACTGGTACTTACTGGGAATAGTCCGTAAAGAACGATAAAATCAGATGCACATATCTTCAAGTTACTTTGTGTGGTCAATATGACTGCATTTGGAGTACTTGCAATACTACCACTGTGACTGATAATAAAACTCCCATTTTTAATTGGTAACATTTGGGCATGTATGTCACTTAAATTAAACTCTCACAAGTGCATTTTTACTTCTACTTCGCACTCTCCTAACCGTTTTAAGGCATCTATATTGGGCAAACTATTCACTACTTGTTGACGTACCCACTAACACTTCGGATAAGATTCGACATGGATCCACCAACGTATGTTCAGCTCTCCTCTTAACAGCACTACGTGCCATACATCCTTCACACTTCAAACTATCAGCACTGTGAAAATGTTCTCTACACTTAAGTAACTTTTCACCATCAACTGCTGCCTCAATAATCCTTTGCATTTATCCTTCAGCTTTCTAGTACAACACCAGTAATTACGAATATCAGTACTCTTCTCAAGGTAGTACCGACGGCCATCAACTGCTAATTTTTTTCTTTCCTTTCTCAGTTAACATTGTTTGATGAGACGCACCAAATTGTACCAGGTGCACAACCACTGCTGTCATCATGACTCATTTCGTACAGCAACATCTATGAAAAATCCAGCATTACAGACACTTTACCCATGAACAATAGATAACTGATTACTCTTACAGGTAATAAGTTGTCCACTTACCACAAATATAGTTATATCCTTTTGATTTTCATTACTGCAATCCACTATAATGCTTGGACTATATCTCAATGGTCAAGTTACAGGCAAACCACAGAATTCTGCTTATACATGCACGACTCAAGTGACATCATTGTATTTATGTAACAGAGTTGTTAAAGGCGAATTAACCATAATATTTTATGTTTATTACTTCTAAGTTTGTACACTACATATATTTTTTACACAATGTATGCATTTTCAAGCATCTGACGTTCATACAATAGATGCTCGACAAGATGATAGAAAGCCGGATATAACACAGGACTCATGTGACAGCACCATAGGAATGTGGCAGTCATGAATACGTTCCAACTATTTGACTGTTGATGCGTGGTGCTGACAACCCATAATGCAATCTCCTCAAATGTGGATGCCAGTGCTGCACCTCTCTTAAACCTCTAGTCTTCTACCAACCTAGGAGGGGTGCAAGTTCAATTTCTCCCTACTGAGGGAGGAAGATACCACACACAAGGATTAGGAGGTCATCTAGGGGTTAGGAGTACTTCCCAGAGGATGTAACCAATGTTTAAACTTCATGTCTTTCACCTTCTTTCAGTGCTCTGGTTCTGGTCTTGAATCACAAAAAAGTACCTCTTTCCATGTGCTGGGAATTCTTAGCCACCATCTTCTTAGTCATCTGGTAGACCTGTAGCTTCTCCCATCTGCACCTTCAGGTGGGCAGATCAAAATTTTGGCATTTACGGCAGCGCTTGACATCATGCTATTCCTAGAACACAATCACTTTGGTGGCTTCTATTTCCTAGGCAGTGAGCAAGAAAGCTTTTCTATGATGAAAACCAGGATCAGGATATGACCTGTAAAACATGCAGAAAAGACCTGAGCGATGTTGTGGCTAAGCATCCTCTCTTAGTCAACTGGAGATTGTAATGTTTGTGAGGTCAGTGGTAAGTACATACAGAAAAAAAAAACTGCTAAACTAGTGATGCATCAATAAACAAAGGAGTACCACAGGGTTTCATTCTTCCCTCCTACTATTCTCCAACTTTATTAAACTCCCTTATGACCTCCTCCAACTACCACTTATCCTAAACCCAGACAAAAGGGTCAACTACAGGTTCAGTCAGACAGGCAGACACACAGACGCATTCAGTCCCAGCTTTAATTAGACGTACACACACACTCCATCAATGACTATTCAATTGCAAACTAGTACTCAAGCTCTGTACATGAAGATTGACATCTAATTTAAGGAATATCATCCCCTGGAGGTAGCAAGGGATTATGCAGGATCAGAACCTTGGTTAAGTGTTGTAGTAGTTAAAGCAGAAGGTGAAGAGATGGTGATCAGTGAATTGCATCACCCCCCCCCACCCACCCACACACACACACACGCACACGTGCGCACACACACACACGAAGGGATAAGGATAACAGACTAGACACAATAATAAAGTAGTGGAGGAAGAGAAGGGGGCAATGCCAATTCATAGTGTTTAAAAGGTAGAGTCAATCCATGGACCATAACCACCTGACCAATACCCACACTTATAAGACACCTATGCTTCTAAGACGGCAAAACAAGTCAGGCCCTGAATGGCTATACAGATGCCAAGCCATTCATCAAGGTTTGTCTTAAAGGAAGTAAGATTACCACTCTGCTGTTATATGTAACAGAAGATTAAACCAAAGATGGGGGAAGTAGTAGTGAGGAATAAATCAGTCCCTATAGTGTATCTAGTGGTTGACGGAGACTTAAGTTTTTAATTTGAGTGTTTGCGAAGCCATTTTCTGTGGAGATGTACACAATCAAGGAATGTAGGATGCTCCTGAGCTTGTAATGATTGACAAATTAATGTGCAGGAGTCTGTAACAGAGACAATGCAGTACTGTAGCTTCAAGCCTGTCTTGGTAGCAGAGGGTCTTTATTCAGGTAATCTTATAGGTTCATAGGTTCATACTAGGCTATCTGCCCTAGGGCATTTACAAGCCTAGCCAGAGTGTGTTTGGCTTTCGCCACCCATTTTAAATTAATTTTGCTATGCCCTTTTTCGAGGTTAGTATACTGTACCTCTGTCTAACAGTGACACAGAAGTGATACCCGGGGTAAACCTACAATCTCCCATCCACTCATCAAGATTCCTCTTGAAGAGAGTCAATGAGGGACTCTGCCTAACCTGGACTGGGATTTTATTCCAGAGTGAAGGGAGCCTCTGGGTTATGAATCTGTCCCTCCAGCATGTCCTATTTATTTCAGTGCTGAGGTTCAAGTCTCTTGAGCGCGTAGCTCGATGGGATTTGGATTTTCTGAGGTGCAGCATGTCCATTAATTCCTGGTTGGACATGGCTTTATATGTCAGGCACAGATCGCCTCTGAGCAGGCGGTATGCCACTGAGTAGAGCTGGAGTTTCTTTAACCGGGCAGCATATGGCATCTGCTTGAGCCCTTTGATCCTCTTGGTGAGGTACTTTTGGGGTCTTTCCAGTTGCTGCAGGTGTCTGGTAAGGTACATCCCAAAAGGGGAATTTTACTCAATTATGGGCCTGATGAGGGGATGAGTAAAGAGGCACGATGACCTCCCCTGATCTAGATGTGAATCCCTTCATGATTAGGTGGGCTATTTTTCTAACCACTTTGGCCATGTGGTTGTCAAATGAGAGATTGCTATCAACTTAGGTCCGCAGGTCCCTAATTACTTCTTCTGTACTTAATGGATTACCACCTATGTGGTAATTTGTGGGCACTTTGTTTTTGCCAAAGGGGATGACTATACACTTTTGGCTTAGCTTGAGGCCATGGCTCTGGCACCAGTTGTCTGTTTCTATGAGGCCCTTTTGGTGGATGCTTGTGTCGGCTGGAGAGTCGATTATGGCGCCCGGTTTGCAGTCATCTGCAAACTTGGTCAGCCACAGTCCTTCTGTGTTGGCCTGTACCTCCGAGAAATACATACCGAAGAAGAGAGGTTCCAGGACTGAGCCTTGTGGGACGCCACTTGTAACTGGTTTGGAGTCTGACATGGCTCCAGCAATTCTAACCATGTGGGTTCTGTCCTTGAGCCAGTTTGCAACCCATCTAGTGACATAGGGGTTTATATTTAAGCTGGTGAGCTTATCTATAATGCCCAAGTGGGGTATTGTATCAAAGGCTTTTGCGAGGTCCAGGTAGGCTGTGTGGACCACCTTCCCCTCGTCAATGGCCTTGGTGACTGTTTCAAAGAAATCAACCAGGTTTAAGAGGCAGGATCTGCCCTTAAAGTCGAACTGGGTAGGATCCAGTGTCTGTAGGTCCCCAATATCTTTATTTATGAGGTCCATGATGATCCTTTCCATAGCTTTGCAGACCAAGCTAGTCAGGCTTATGGGGCGATAGGTTCCAGGATCTGCTGAGGCACCACCTTTGTGGAGAGGGACCACTGTTGCTGTACGCTACTCTTTGGGTACATATCCTGTAGTAAGGCTGAGATTGAACAGTAGTTTTATGTTTGGGTTTAGCTCTTGGAGTTCATGTAGGACGCAGCCCGGGACACCGTCTGGTCCCATTGATGCTGTGTTTTTTGCTTTGGTGAGGGCAGCTCTTACCTGAGCATCTGAGATGTCAGGGGGGCAGCACTCTGCTGGGATAGATATTTGCCCTTTTGGTGGGTTAGAAACCTCTGGAGTCTTTCTAGCTGCATGGTAAGCCTGGGAAGACAAACTAAAACTGGCATTATATTCTATAACAGGGCAGAGTTTAGAGAAATAACTTTTTTTTTTACCTGAATGAGATACCTTTACTTATTTATTGGGCTAGACAGAAAGATCTGCTGACTACTGTTGCTATGATATAGTCCAGAGGTACCAAGATTTCTGATAACATATTAGTTGTAGTGGAGTGCTGTTTATGCTGTAAGCTGCTGTGGAGACTTGTTTCCCAAAGATGACAGTACTTTACTTCTTTACATTTAATTTAAGCTCATTTCTAATACATCTTTGATCTGCATGGTTTAATCCTTGATGTATTAACACAGTAATGGATTGCTTAGTGAATGACAACGGCCAACTTGCATTCATTGGCAATTTAGTCAGTCATACGTTTAGATTAAACATTTGGCAATCTGACAAAAGTAAATGGAAAACAGAAGGGGACTCTGGAATGAGCCCTGAGGAATGCAGTTAGTTACATTTTTGCTTTTTAAAGTGGTACCTGCTACTTTTAATTATGTCGGACCCATCTGACAGCCAGTTTGCCATTCAACTTACAAAGCAAGGGTCTACACATTTAGACCTTTAAGTTTAGTTACTTTCCCGGCATGGAGAGTTGCGTCAAAGACCTTGGCCAGACCCATACACATGGATGAACTGCAAGGCCATTCAACATCCTTAGTGGCTTTCTCAAAGATGTTCGCTAAACTAGGTAGACATGATCTCCCTTTGACAAAACCAGATTTTTTTCAAGTCTTCAACCATTTTTATATTGGACCTTATGAAATTAGGTATAATATGTTCATTTTTTTTTTAAATTAGGCTTGTTAGGCTAATGCATCTATAGTTCCCATGATCTGAGACGTGGCCCTTTATGAAGTGGCATAGCAACAGCCATTTCCATACCTTGGGAATATACCCTGCGTCTATGGTTACAGGGAACAGTTTTAGGAGGGGTTCAGAGAGGGCATGTTTGGTGTTGGAGGTTAAGCAACCAGATATACTGTTGGAGGATGTAGAAGTGGCATTTTTAGAATTACAGAGTTCCTTGTTGGAGCCCATAGAAGTGGCACTTTTAGTATTAGAGCACATAGCTAGGACATGTTCTTTGTCGGAAACCACAGAAGTGGCATTTTTAGAAATAGTGTGTGCAGTTAAGACATACTCTCATGTTAAGAATTTGTGGAACTTTATTATTATTTCTGGTGTGAAGTTGGCACTAAATTTACCTACAGTATATCAACATCTTATGCTAATTATTGTGTTCTACTTTGACCTTGTTGATGGTATCATTCAGATTTTTGATCCAATTGATACAGCATTTACTGTGGATAGCTTTTTAATTAGAGGTCTTAATAACTTCATTATTTTACTAGAGTGGTTATCAATGCTGGCATTGGCTTATTTTTTTGTTCTTCAATAGACTGACACCACTTGGTATAGACTATTTGCTAGATGGGAGTAAAAATCATTGGCACATGTATAAGATGGGGTTGTACAATAATGGAAATCTCCTTCAGGATACAAATCTACCAAAGGGAGACCGGGAGACTTCTGAGCTACAGAATATACAGAAGGCTTGATGTGAATGATGTCTTGCACAATGAGCTCAGTTAACCACTGCAGGATTGCACCAGAAAGTACAACGGTGCTTAAACACACAACATTACAGTACATCTTCAAGATGCTACTGTAAAAGTACAGTATGACATTTGGGTTTACCTACGCTCTATGAAAGTAGTGGCATAAGCCCTGGGAGGAACCACGGGGTTCATGCTGGATAGGTACTGCTGCAGACTAGTAAAAGAATGTCTTGTATATTTTTTGATGGTCAACTTTTGGGTTCTCTGAGATATCTTCTGCAGGGAAGAGTGACAGATGTTGTAACCAAGTCAAACACATTTGACTAGGTAAAACAATACGAAATAAAGAGTGTGTCCAAAACTACCAGTGCTGAAAAGCCCTATCGGACCTATGAACACAGCCTAAGATGTACAGTTTGTAATGAAAAAATAATAAAAGCGTTTGTTGAAGACTAAAAGTGTTCATAATTTTGTTAGTCATCTTTCAAAATCCTTACATTTACAATGAATAGGCTCATATAAAGTGAAAATTCGGTAAAGGCATACCCTATAAAATGCTAACATAATAAAATAATATGCCTTCCTTTTAATAAAGAAATAAAATGTATGTAAAAACTAATACATTCTTACTTAATATGCAAATACAACATACAATGAGTCCCTTAATACAAGGATAAAACTTAAATGAGTCAGGCAGAAATTTTTTCCCACCCACCCACCGTGTTACTATTTTTTTCTTAAATACTACTGTCTTTCTAGTTGCCTGCCTCTTTCATTAATTTGACCATATATCTCATTTCCTCTCTGCTTTCACCGGCTTGTGTGAGTATGCACAAAATTATCATTTTGTGAAATCACTCCCCTTAAACTATTTAAATGTATTGGCCATCCTACTGTATTCCATAGTACCAGAATACAAAAGTGACCACCCCCTTTCAATCTATCTTGCTGTTTTAAAAATAGTGACTCCCCACTAAAACTTAACTTTTTAGTCAGGTGAAACGTAAGTTACCTATTTTCACATCTAACTTCTCTAGTGCACACTGCAGTGTTTAGGATAAACCATTTTTTTCATCTTACCTTTAAGCATCCTTGTGACTAGCACTTGCTCTAATACCTGCTGGAAAGCACTATGAAGCCGTAAAAGTACAGTTTTGTACCTACCATAAATGTAGATGTTCGAGTGCTAATACAGCTGCAGTAATAACATATGGGTTCTCTGCCGTCAGGCGGTCCCTCGGTCGGCCGAATTCCAAAGTCTAGGTCCGGTGTCGGTTGTTGTCGCTTCCTTTCCTGATGTCAGTGAGGCAGGAGTATATAAGACACAGCCAACACCATTTTCTTCAGTCTTTCTTGCCCCAGATGTCAGGTGCCCCCAGTAGGAAGGCAATACATAAATTATATTTATACACATGCAATGCAATGTAATCAAAAAACAGTAGTTGCAAGCAAATATACCATAGAAGGATAACCCAAACAGGTTGTATGAAGAGGGGTTAGGTCCTAAGCCTTTACCAAGAGGGGAAGGAGGGAGGGAAATCTGTACTGCAGCTGCATTAGCATTCGAACATCTACATTTATGGTAGGTACAAAACTGTACTATGTTCATTGTGCATACAGCTGCAGTAATAACATATGGGTAGAATCCCAAAGCTACGCACAGGGTGGTAGGCACTAGGTAAAACTGGGATGAGCCAGAATGCCCTGCAACACAGCAGTAGCAAAGCCTGCTCTAGTTTTGGAATATAAAGGCAGGTGGTAGTGTCTTGTGAAGGTATGCACAGAACTCCAAGTGGCTGCCTCCAAAATATCTTTGGTAGGAACTCCTCTGAGGAAGGCTGTAGAGGTAGCTGTGGCCCTGGTGGAGTGGGATCTGATGCCTGTAGGGACAGATTTTCCATGATAGGAGTAACAAAACCGTATGCAGTGGCCTATCCATTTTGAAATTGTCTGTTTGGTCACTGGCTTCCCTTGAGCTCCTACAGCATAGGACACAAAACGTTGTTCTGATTTCCTAAAAGGCTTTGTTCTGTCCAAATAATAATGTAGCTGTCTATGGATGTCTCAAGAGTGTAGCAGCCTTTCCCCTTTGTTTTGAGGATTGGGGTAAAAGGTAGGCAAGTCTATGGCTTGATTTAAAGCTACCCTGGATACCACTTTAGGCATAAATGATGGGTTGGTTCTAAGGGAAACCCTGTCCTGATGGAAGATGAGAAAGGGCTGCACAGCCATGAGGGCTTGTAGTTCTGAAACCCTACGGGCTGAGGTAATGGCCAGAAGGAAGGCTGTTTTCCAGGACAAATGTTGCAAATCTGCTGAGGCAGCTGGTTCAAAGGGAGGCAATGTTAATTTTTCTAGAATATAATTAAGATCCCAGGCTGGCACTGGTTGTTTCCTTGGTGGTCTTATATTCTTAGCCCCTCTGAGGAACTGTCTTAAGAGTGGGTGAGAGAATAAGGGTGGATCCGTGTTGAATTCTGCAGAAATGGCTGAGGCATGGATTTTTATGGAGGAAAATGAAAGTCCACTGTTCAGCAGCTCAGCTAGATACTGTAATACCTGAGGCAAATTTAGTTTTGTAGGGTCCTAGCCTTTTTTCCTCATTCCAAGAGCAAAACCGTTTCCATTTTGCTGAGTAAGCCTTTCTAGTAGATGGCCTTCTGGCCTCCAAAATGACATCCTGTACCTCTTTGGGGAGTAAGGTCTGTTGAGGTATTAAGGAATTTTCCATGCAGCGAGATTGAGTGTTTTCAGCTGACTGTGAAGAGTTTTGTAGTTGTGCTGAGTCAGTAGAAGAGGCATTAGAGGTAGGTACCAGGGAGGAGTATGTGTTAGGCTCCTCAGGAGTGGGTACCAGTGCTGTCTTGGCCAGTCTGGAGCAATCAGTATCATCTTTGGTCTGTCTGCTCTTGCTTTCAAGAGCACCTTGGGCAGAAGAGGCAGAGGTGGGAAAGCGTAAACTGTCCATGCTGTACAACTGAATGAAAGGGCGTCCACTCTCCAGGCCTTTGGATGAAAGGTCCTTGAACAAAACTTTTCCAATTGATGATTCCTGTGGGAGGCGAAGAGAGCTATGTCTGGCCTCCCCCAAGCTTGGATTATCTTTGTAAACACTTGAGGATGCAATTTCCATTCGTGTGGATCTGTCATATTTCTGCTTAGATTGTCTGCCAGTGTGTTTTCCAAACCTGGCAAGTACCGTGCTTGAAGTTCGATTTGCCATTCCAGAGCCAAGTTCCAAAGTGTCATGGCTAGTCTGCACAGCGGGTATGAATGTGTTCCTCCTTGTTTGTTTATGTACCACATAACTGTGGTGTTGTCTGTTCTTATCACTAATTATCCTAGATGTAGGAGGCCCTTGAAAGCTGTAATTGCATTTATTACTGCTAGCATTTCTTTTTGATTGATGTGAAGGTGCTTTTCCTTTTGGGACCATTTGCCCTGAATGCACCTGTCTGTCATGTGCGCCCCCCAGGCGTAATCTGAGGCGTCTGTTGTGATGACTTGATTTGCTTGAGGCTTGCAGAATGGGAGACCTGTGTTTGTTTGACATGCTTGAGCCCACCATAGAAATTCCTTTTGCAAACATGGAATTATTGGTATTATTGCTTCCAAACTGTGGCTGTGTTGAGACCATAAATTTTTTAGGTACCATTGACATTTCCTCATATGCAACTTTGCACACGGGATTAAAAGAATGCAAGATGCCATGAAGCCCAGAGCCTGCAGGATTTTCCTTGCAGTAAGCCTGGTACAATTTGCTAGTATTTTGAAGTACTGAGTTAGTTGCCTCTGCTTTTCTGGCGTAAGATAGGCCATCTGGGTGTTTGTGTCCAAGTTGGCACCCAGGAAAGTTGTTTTCTGAGCTGGTGTTAGCCTGGATTTCTCTTTGTTGATTGTGTATCCCAGAGCATTCAGTAACCGTGTTGCAAAAAGTACAGTTTTGTACCTACCATAAATGTAGATGTTCGAAGATCCACATTGCTGCAGTCATAACCTGTGGGTAGTCCGCTGTCCTCGGTCGGCCCGAATACCAAAGTGTTAGGCTGGCGTCGGTCATGGTCGCTCAGATCTGACGTCAGTACGCCATGGTATTAAAGCGCATGACCAACGTCATATCCTCAGTCTTTCTTGCCCCAGATGTCAGAAGGCCCTAAAAAGAAAGGCCATAGCCAAAAACAGAAAAACCTCCAAAACCCATGTACAAACAATATTTACAACCCAAACCATACAACCACTCCAAACTACAGAGGGAAGGAGGGAGGGTATTGGACTGCAGCAATGTGGATCTTGAACATCTACATTTATGGTAGGTACAAAACTGTACTATGTTCTTCATCTCACATTGCTGCAGTCATAACCTGTGGGTAGAATCCCAAAGTAAAGGTAAAGGGAGGTTGGCAAAATCATAAAGCATTGGGAGCTGCTAACATGCCCTGTAAGACTGCAGTGGCAAACCCAGCCCTAGATTTGGAATAAAGAGGGAGATGGTAATGTTTAGAAAAAGTGTGCACTGAACTCCAAGTAGCTGCTTCCAAAATATCTTTAGTAGCTACACCCTTAAAAAGCAGTAGAAGTGGCAGTAGCCCTAGTGGAATGAGGTCTGATTCCAGCTGGAATCTCCTTACCATGATGAGAATAACAAAAGCAATACAATGGCCAATCCACTTAGAAATAGTTTGTTTTGAAACAGGTTTCCCCTGAGAGCCCAAAGCAAAAGAAACAAATAACTGTTGAGACTGTCTGAACCCTTTAGTCCTGCTCAAATAATAACGCAACTGCCTGTGAATATCCAAAGTGTGCAAAATTTTCTCCCCTTTATTTTGGGGATCAGCATAAAAAGTAGGCAAATGAATAGATTGGTTCAAGGCCACATTTGAAACCACTTTAGGCATAAAAGTAGGGTTAGTACGCAGAGATACCCTATCCTTATGAAAAATCAGGAAGGGTTCAACTGCCATTAGAGCTTGTAATTCAGAAACCCTTCTAGCAGACGTAATGGCCAACAAAAAAGCAGTCTTCCAAGACAAAAACTTTAACTCAGATGTAGCTGCAGGTTCAAAAGTAGGTAAAGTAAGTTTTTCCAACACAAAATTGAGATCCCAGGAAGGAGTAGGAGCTCTACGCGGGGGTCTTATGTTCTTTGCCCCTCTAAGGAATTGCTTAAACAAAGGATGAGAGAATAATGGTGGGTCACAGTCATAGTGAGCAGAAATGGCTGCAGCATGAACTTTTACAGAGGAGAAAGACAAACCCTTGTCTAATAATTCTGTAAGACATTGAAGTGAAACACTCAAATTAGGCCTGGAAACATCAAAGGTCTTTGCTTTGCTCCAAATAAAAAATCTCCTCCATTTATCAGCATAAACTTTCCTTGTACTAGGCCTTCTGGCCTCCAAAATGACATTCAAAACTTGTTGAGGAAGCTGCGACCCTCCAGGTTCTAGAACAGAATATGCCAGGCTGTCAGATGCAGGGACTGTATCCTGACATTGAGGAAATGATTGCCTGCCTGAGACAAAAGGTGTGGAATTGAAGGCAAAGGCCAAGGAGGCTCCCGTACTAAACTCCTCAGCAGAGGGTACCAGTGCTGCCGAGGTCAATCTGGAGCTATTAGAATCATGGAGGGCTTGTCCTGTCTGACCTTCAAGAGCACCTTGGGAAGGAGAGGCAGAGGAGGAAAGGCATAGACGTGAAGATTGTTCCAACTGAATGATAGAGCATCCACTTTCCAAGCTGTTGGATGAAACATCTTTGTGCAAAACTTTGGCAACTGGAAATTTAGTGGAGAAGCGAACAGATCTATGTCTGGAGTCCCCCATATCACTGTCAACTGTCGAAATACATGAGGATCCAACTTCCACTCGTGGGGATCCACCATCTGTCTGCTCAAAACATCTGCTAAGGAGTTCTGTGCTCCTGGCAGAAACCTTGCCTGAAGAGTGAGGTGCAAACTGAGCACAGTCTCCCACAAAATCATAGCTTGCTTGCAAAGAGGGTACGAATGGGTTCCCCCTTGCTTGTTGATGTACCACATGACAGTTGTGTTGTCTGTTTGAATCAACACTTGTCCTGGGTGAAGTAGATCCTTGAAAGCCATCAATGCAAATTGGACTGCTAACATCTCCTTCAAGTTGATATGTAAATGTTGAAGTCTGGCAGGCCACGTGTCTTGAACCCATTTTCCATTGAGGTGTGCTCCCCAAGCCTTGTCTGAGGCATCTGTCGTTAAGATCTGACTCGCCTCTGGTCGGGTCACAGAGAGTCCCTTGTTTAGGTGACATTCCTGAGCCCACCACAAAAATTCCTTTTGAATGCAAGGTATTATCTGAATGACAGTGTCCAGATCGTGGCAGTGTTAAGGTCCATACACTTTTGAGATACCATTGTAGCTTCCTCATATGCAGTTTGGCATTGGGAAGCACCAGAATACAAGATGCCATGAACCCCAAGGCTTGAAGGACTGTCCTTGCAGTCAGCCTGGACCGTAGAGACAATTGTTGGAAGTAAAGTGTAAGATTTCTTTGCTTGTCCGGGGTCAAAAAAGCCATCTGGGAGGCTGTATTCAGTCTCACACCCAGAAAGCACATGTCCTGAGAGGGTACTAGACTGGACTTTGTTTCATTCACAGAATACCCTAGGCACCTTAACACCGCCATAACATACTGTAGATGGTGAAGTAGCTTGTTTTTGTCTTGAGCAAGAATCAGGCAATCGTCCAAATAAGGATAAATTTGTATTCCTCTTAACCTTAAGAAGGCTATCACCGGAGCCAGAACCTTTGTGAACACCCTGGGCGCAGTAGATAAGCCAAAGGGCAATGCAGAGATCTGATAATGTAAAGTCCCAGCCCGAAAACGCAGGAATCTCCTGCAACTGGGCCTGATAGGAATATGAAGATAAGCCTCTTTGAGATCCAGAGTTACCATCCAGTGATCTTTGCCCAACAGAGGCAGAAGTTGTTGCAACGTCAACATTTTGAATTTTGGAATGTCCAGGTATGTGTTGAGGATAGATAAATCCAAAATTGGCCTCCAAGTGTTTCCTTTCTTTGGTACAAGAAACAGGCGAGAATAAAATCCTAGGCCCACTTCTGACAGAGGGACCTGCTGTATAGCCCCATTTGAAGAAGTAAAGAAATCTGTTTGTGAGCCTCCACCCTTTGCTGAGGAGGAACGTCTGGCATGCCTTTGAAAGGAGGCAATGTGTGGAAGTAAAACTTGTAGCCTCGGTCTATAATGTCCAACACCCATTTGTCCTGGGTGACTAAAAGCCAGTTTTGCCTGAAGAGTGCCAACTTTCCTCCCAGAGGAGCTGCCAGACAGGAAGGATCTGGCAGCTGAAGATGCAGGTCATTGGGTCTGTTTACGAAAGGACTGGCCCCTGCCCTCACCTGTAGATTGTGCAGGGGAACTCCACGTTCTAGGCCTGAAAGAACCCTGAGCTCTGCCCCTACCACGTCTAGATCTGCCCCTAGACTGTAAATCAGAAGGGTAAGCCCATCCCTTAGTAGGCCAATTTCTGCTAAACTTAGGGGGCTGCACCTGCAAAAAATCCTTAACAGTCTGCATAGACTTAGCTTTGTCTTCCATTTTCTTTAAGACTGACTCCACAGGAGAACCAAACAAAACTTCAGACTGCAGAGGAGCATCCAAAATTCGAGCTTTAACATGCTCTGACAAGTTCTGATCCTTAAGCCAGGCGTGCCTACGAATAACTGATCCAGTGGCAGCCACCCTGGAAGAAGCCTGTAAAGCATCGAAACCACACTGCAAAGAATGCTTACCCACCTGATCAGAGGCATGAACCAAATCCTGTAATTCCTTACACTCTATGCCCTCTGCCAAAGCATCTACCTTAGATTTTAACTGAGTAAGGAGACAATTCTGGTATTTCAACATATGAAACTGGCAATTCAAAGCCCTCATAGCTAGAGTGGAAGAGGTATACACTTTTTTACCCCACCTATCCAAAGCTCTAGAATCTTTATCCATAGGAACTGGATTCTTTACAACAGAAGCCCTGACACCCTTAGGTCCCTGGCTAATAGTTTCTGGGTCAGCCCTAGGGCTCTTATACAGATATTTATGAGCCTCTGGCACTCTGTAATACCTATCTGGTTTAACTGGCGCAGGAGGCAAAGAGTCTGGATTAAGGGAAGCCTCAGAGAAAACATCCTGAACAACATCCAAAACAGGAGGTATAGCCAAGGGCCGATGTTGTGGTAAAACAAAATTCCCTAAGCCTCTTTCGGGAATCTGAGAAATCCTGACCTTCCCATTTAAAATGCTCCCTCATAGAATGCAGGGTTTCTGAAAAAGAAAAATCCTCTGGAGGAGAAGCAGAAGGACTGGAATCCTCTGCGTCTGAATCAGAATAAGGAGGAAAATCCTGAATGTCTTCAGCCAAGACTCTGAGTAATCTGAAGCATGTTCCAAACTTTCCACCTCTGGCTCCACCCTAGGCCTCTTATCTGGAGGGGGCATAGAACCCCTGATTAAGGAAATCAAATCTTCTGCCATTTTTAGCATGTGTTTTTTAGGTACAGAACCTGCAGAACTAGGACTGACACCAGAGGAAGACAAACCAGGCCTGACCTTGGAAGGTACCTTAGAGACAGAAGGGGAAGGCCTAACCACCTTATGCAAAGAAGGAAGTACAGCAACCTGAGAGGCCCCCTCAGCCTGACCCGACTCCTGAGAGGCCACATCTTGCAAAATTAACAGCTCCCCCTGAGACTCAGCTGAAACCTCGGCTGGATCCACAGATTCCACCGTAGTTTCTAAAGAACCGGCGTCCGAACGGACGACTCATCCTGCTTGGACTTTAACGATTTTTCCTTGCGCTTCTTAGCGGTAGCGGGCGCCGGAGGATCCGACGGCATATTGTAATTACACCGCCATCAAGACAAGCCTAGCGCAATCTAACCACGCTTAATGGTGCGCTTATTAAATCTAGCACAAAAGCGACACCCGACTACGTCATGCTCAGGCCCCAAACAAGGAATACAGAGAGAGTGGTAATCCCTATGCGGTATCTGTTTCCCACAAGAAATACAATTATTCACTTTTTCTGACATCCGGAATTAACTGAGGCAAGAAAAACAAAATATTCCCCAACGGGGTACTTAGCCCAACTTGGTTTTCGGTCTGAAACTCAGAATACGAAAATTTCAGAACGCCGAACGGCACTTGCAAACGCTGCTTCTGCTTCGGACCATGCGGCAAGAAAGACTGAGGATATGATGTCGGTCATGCGCTTTAATACCATGGCGTACTGACGTCAGATCTGAGCGACCATGACCGACGCCAACCTAACACTTTGGTATTCGGGCCGACCGAGGACAGCGGACTACCCACAGGTTATGACTGCAGCTATGTGAGATGAAGAACATGCCAGATGTTCCAGAAGTATGCGCTTGCTGTCCGCTTGGATCAGGCAGTCGTCCAAATAAGGGTAAATTTGTATCCCTTGAAGTCTGCAGTAGGCAATTACTGATGCCAGGCATTTCGTGAATACTCTGGGCGCAGTAGATAAGCCAAAGGGCAATGCAGAGAATTGATAGTGGATTGAACCTGCAAGAAATCTGAGGTATCTTCTGCAGCTTTGTCTGATTGGGACATGCAGGTATGCCTCCTTGAGGTCCAATGTTACCAGCCAAAACCCCTTGCCCAGCATGGGAAGAAGCTGCTGTAATGTGAGCATCTTGAATTTTGGAACGAGTAAGAATGTGTTTAGGATGGATAAGTCCAAAATGGGTCTCCAGTCGGTTCCTTTCCTTGGTACCAAAAATAGCCTGGAATAAAAACCTTGACCTTGTTCGTGAGTAGGTACCTCTTGAATAGCTTTCATGTCTATGAGCTTTGAAATTTGTAGTTGTGCCTCTGCCCTTTGATTGTGTGGCAGGTTTGGCATGCCTCTCATTTTTGGGAGAGTGTGAAAATGAAATCTGTAGCCTCTGTTTATAACGTCCAGGATCCATTTGTCTGTTGTGACCATATGCCAATTTCTTGTAAATAATGCCAGCTTTCCTCCCAAGGGTGCTGCCAGCTGAGACTTGCTTGGCATGGAAAGGAGGAAGTCATTGGGTTTCTTTCCTGTATTGCGGTGCACTGTTTTCGCCACCTCTTGGTGCTGGAGTCTGCCATTCCATTGCCTGCCTCTATATGATCCTTGTGATTGACCTCTGCCCCTTGTGCGCCTATATCTACCTCTTTGGGGCCTGTCCGTAGCTGGAAAGGACAAGTTTTTAGAAGGCCAATTTCTGCTAAAACGTGGTGGTTGAACCTGTGGAAAAGCTTTGACAGTTTGCATAGATTTGGCTTTTTCTTCCATTTTCCGTAGCATCTCCTCAGCATTAGTACCAAATAGCACATCCTTTTGTAAAGGAGCATCTAGTAATTTAGCTTTCACATGATCAGGCAAGATTTGTTCCCTAAGCCATGCATGCCTACGAACGACTGATCCTGTAACAGCAGCTCTACTTGAGGCCTCTAGGGCATCATAACCACATAGTAAGGTGTGTTTACCCACTTGTTCTGCACTATGCATCATATCCTGCAACTCCTTCAAATCTGGTTGTTCAGGTTGAGACATTTTATTTCTTAATTGTGATAACAGAAACTGCTGATATTTAAGCATATGAAACTGACAATTTAAGGCCCTCATGGCTAGGGTGGCCGAGGTAAATACCTTTTTTCCCCACCTTTCTAAGGATCTTGACTCTCTTTCGGAAGGTAGTGGATTCTTAGCAGTAGAGGCCTTCAATCCCTTGGGGCCTTGAGAAATGGTTTCAGGGTCAGCATTATGGCTTTTGAAAAGAAATTGGATAGAGTTAGGAACTCTGTAGTACCTATCCAGCTTGACTGGGGCAGGAGGCAGGGAATCCGGGTTAAGGCAAGCCTCCGAATAAACATCATCAAGTACATCCAAGACAGGAGGTATCGCCAGAGGTCTGTGTTGAGGTAACAAAAGAAATTCCCTCAGTCTTTTCTTGGAATCAGAAAAGTCTTGGCCTTCCCAATGGAAGTGTTCCCTCAAAGTGTGCAAGGTTTCCCCAAAAGAATAATCCTCAGGAGGAGATACAGAAGGAATGGATTGCTCTGCATCAGAATCTTCAAAAGGGGAGTAAGATTGTTCCTCTACATCAGAGTGTTCTGAAAAAAATGGAGCCCTGATCAGAAGAGGGAGAATCTTCCTCCACTCTGGGCCTCTTGTCAGGAGGGGGTTGGGAACCCCTGATAAGAGTAATTAAATCCTCAGCCATTTTAAGCATCTGTTTTTTAGGCATGGGACTTGTGGATGGGCCCTGTGCAACAGGCCTCTTGGGATACCTGGCTGATTTGGACTTAGTAAAGGCCTTAATGGAAAAGGAAGATGAGGGTCTAAAGACACCAAGGGTGGAAGTGGACCTGTCCACATTAGGAGACTCAACGCTCACAGTGGCTTCGGTGGTTGTAGTCTGGGTATGGGCCGAGGTACCTGCAGTCTCGGGTACAGAAGACCCCGCCAAAGAAGTGTCGTCGGTAATCAGGGACTGCATAGGCGTCTCGCTAAGAACCGGACCACGTGTGGCCGGTTTTGGCGTGGTGTCGGTGGAGACCGCGGCCCTGTGTGTCGGTCCTTGTCCTTGCGTTTTTTGGACAAAACGGTAGTCGGAGTCTCCGACGACATTTTATAATCAAATGCTTTATTTACCAAATAAATGTTGGGCGAACTCCACCCGACGCTTGATAGTGCGTTTATTGAAAGTAGCACAAAAGCGACAGCCCGAGACGTCGTGGTCTGGGCCTAAACAAGGTATGCAGAGGGAATGGAAATCCTTATGCGGTATTTGCTTCCCACAAGAAATACAATTGTTAACATTTTCTGACATCGGTCTGAGGCAAGAAAAGTTTCCCCAATGGGGTACTTGGCTTTAATGAAGACTTCGGTTTCCAAATTTTTCGTAAATTCGGGAGCTGGCCGACCGGCACTTGCGAACTGCTTCTGCTTCGGGCACCGTGCGGCAAAAAAGACTGAAGAAAATGGCGTCGGCTGTGTCTTATATACTCCTGCCTCACTGACGTCAGGAAAGGAAGCAACAACAACCAACGCCAGACCTAGACTTTGGAATTCGGCCGACCGAGGGACCGCCTGACGGCAGAGAACCCATATGTTATTACTGCAGCTGTATGCACGATGAACATCTGATACAAGCACTCAACTATCCTTGTTAATAAGGAGAAATTAATCATAGGCACTAAACAGCCTATAATTGCAAAGTAGCTTGCTAAGGTAAGGGAAAACAGTTCCTGTACTTTACAAAAAAAAAAAGCACAAAACCAGGCATGTCCAAGGGTCAGCTTCCGGTGATTTCTCCTGTCTACCTGGTGAATCTGGGCATAGTGGGGCAATGCAGCAATTGTCTCATGTACGCAGACAACCCTCTCCTCCTACCACCCAATACTACAACCTGTGAGAGATGCACTTACATAGCCAAACTGGAAGCAAAGCTCTCTCCACCCAAGATTGTGCTAGACAGTCAAGAGGAGAAGGGTAATACCCGCACTACACCTCAAGCAACACAAAGCCCTTCAAAACCCACAACACCAACACCCACATATAGCAACACTAAATCCACATATGCGGAGCCCCCTAACTGTAACCTGCCCAAGCAACAAGGACCTCCAAAGATGAAATGCAAACAAACACCAATCACAACCAAAGTGTCACAGAGCTCACAACACCAGTGTGCCACCCAGCAACAGCTCCTAAGGCAAGACAATGTACCTAACACTTTAGTCATAGGTGACTCTATAGTCATAGGTGACTCTATAGTCAGGCACACTGATGTCCCACTCACCAGGGTGAACAAGGAGAAAATTACAGTCAGCTGCCTGTAGGGTGCCAGGATCCGCCACATAACACATGCACTCAAGTCACTCCACAACAAGTACAAATATGACACTGTCATTGTCCATGTTGGAGTGAATAACTTGAGACATACCTCCTTGGACTACATGAAAACAGACATGAAAGAGCTCTCGGATCATGTGGCCCAGGCGGGTATGACCCTAGCCCTGAGTAGCATCCTGCCTTCGCCCAGAATGATACCACAATATAAGGACAAAATAATTGACTTCAACAATTGGCTAAGCTTCTGGTGTCAAAGGGGATCCAGCATCTGTCTGCCTGGAATGACATGATTGACAGACCACCATGCTTTGCCAGAGATGGCCTGCACCTGTCTCCCCTGGGACTCAGGTTACTGGTTAAGGCTCTTGCCACCCCTATAGTGCCTTTTTTAGGCAAAGTTCAAAGGACAAAACCACCACCGTAACAGGTACAAGTATGCAAAATCTGAAGGTAATGCTACTCAATGCTAGAAGTCTAAACCTCAAAATGCACTCTCTCGAGGCACTCCTAAAAATGGAAAACATCAATATCTGTGCAGTAACAGACTTGGTTCAAGGCTCCAGAGAGCACCCCTGCAATACCAGGCTACAACTCTTACCACACTTTTCAGCCACCAAACCAGGATTGAAACACTAAAGGTGGAGTGTCCATATTCACCAAGGATATTCACACCACCAGGCTAGTTGCCCAACACAATGTGTCTGAAATTCTCAAGGTGCAACTAACACTAGGTAAGACTGCAATCCAAACTGTAGCTTGCTACAGATCCCCCACCATGCCCCAGGATTCTCACTACACCTTTCTAAACATACTGGAAAATATTAAGATACAACCAAACACCCTAATACTGGGTGACAAACTACCCTGTCATTAACTGGGAAAACTACTTGTGTACCAACACCTTTGCCCAATGGTTCTTGGAATTCATAAATTCTGACACCCTGGATCAGCTAATCCATTGTCTCCCCAGGGGCTCCAATATCCTAGACCTGGTCATTACCAACATGGGAAATCGATGCTCCACACCTATGGTCACCCTCTTGTTGGTCAGGTCAGACCATAAGCTTATCACACTTAACATCCACATCCCACCCCTACACCCCAGTAAGGAAACATCCATAAAAAACTTCTTCAAAGCCAACTTCATGCTACTCAAGTCAGAAGTGACAAACTTCATAACACCCATGCAGATGGGAACTGAAAGTTCAACTGCTTAGTCCTACACCAAGGCACTGTACGAACACATCAACTCATGCATGAATCGTGCCATCCCAAACAGAACCAAGATGCTCTCCTCCAAAAAAAATGAAGCCAATCTGGTGGTCCCCTGCCAAAAACAAACTTTACAACAAAAGGAAGAAACTGTTGCAGAAAAGAGGAAAATCCCAGGATGCAAAAAACTCCCTTACCAGCCTCAGTAAGAAGCTGAGATCCCTCATAAAATCCTCCAAAGATAGTTACGAAAATAAAATTGCCAAAGATTCCAAAGACAATCACAAGGCATTCTATAACTATGTCAAGAATCTAAATGGCAACGCTCAGATCTGCTCTGAGCTACAACAGAAAGGCATTAAATAGACTGATCCCAAGGATATTACCAATATCATGGCAGATCAATTCAGTGCCAACTTCACCCCCCTCTCACCCCCTAAATGGCCCATTTCAATACTGGAAGATTGCCAAATTCTGGTAATAATGGCCACACAGGTAAAAAAACACCTCTCCAAAGCTAAGAATACAGCATCCATGGGACCAGATGGCATCCCGGGCTGTGTACTACATGAACTACAAAATGAACTGACACCTCACCTAAGTGTCATGTTTAATCATAGCCTCACCTCAGGCTTCGTGCCCACTGAGTGGCGCAGAGCTACAGTTATCCCACTCCACAAGGAGGGATCTCTACCTTGGATCCTGGGAACTACTGCCCCATCAGTCTGACGAGCCCGATCTGCAAGGCTATGGAACGTATTATAATGGAACTTATAAACAAAGACATTGGCAACCTTCAAACACTGGACCCCACCCAGTTTGGGTTCGTGAAGGGCCGATCTTGTCTCCTGAACCTGACTCACTTCTTCGAATCAGTCTCCAGAGCCATGGACAAGGGTAAGGCGGTCCACACAGCCTATCTGGACCTCGCCAAGGACTTTGACACCATCCCCCACTCTGGAATCATAGATAAACTTACTAAGCTGGCGTTAATCCCTACGTCACTCGATGGGTTGCCAACTGGCTTAGTGACAGAACTCACACTGTAAAAGTAGCTGACTCCAAATTCAGCTCCAGACAAGTGGAGTACCTCAGGGTTCAGTCCTGGGGCCACTCTTGTTTGGCATCTACTTCTCTGAAGTACAGGCCAATACTAAGGGACTCTAGCTAACAAAGTTTGCAGATGACTGCAAACTGGGAGCCATTATTGAATCTCCAAATGATGTAGATACTCTACAAAAGGGCCTTACAGAAACAGATGCTTGGTGCCAGAGCCATGGGCTCAAGCTCATTGCCAAGAAATGTGTAGTTATCCCCTTTGGGAAAAAACATATCCATGAATTTCCACATAGCTGGCAGTACACTAAACACCGAAAGTGTGATAAGAGACTTAGGGACACAGGTGGACAGTGGTCTCACCTTCGATAACCACATCGCCACAACAGTCAGGAAATCCTTCTATGTGGCACACCTCATCACTAAGGGCTTTTCATCCAGAAAAAAGGAGGTCATTATCCCACTGTACTCATCCCTCATTAGACCCATTATAAAATACAACGCCCCATTTGGTATGTACCTCTCAAGACACCTGCAACAACTGGAAAGGCCACAGAAATACCTCACTAAAAGAATCACAGGCCTAAAGCAGATGCCCTATGCTGACCACCTTAAAAAAAACTCCAGCTATACTCTATCTCATATAGTCTACTCAGAGGCAATCTCTGCTTAACATACAAGGCTATGCCAAACCCAGAGCTGTTGGACATGCTACACTTAAAGAAATCCCAATCCCTCAGAGCCATACGCTCCAGGGATCTAAACCTTGTCATCACAACAAAACATGCTGGAGGGATAGGTTACTGACCCAGAGACTCCCCAAACTCTGGAATAGACTGCCCATACATGTCAAGCAGAGCACCTCTTTGGACCTCTTCAAAAGGAACCTTGACAATTGGATGGGAGAAAGGAAATTCACCCCGGGGATCACTTCAGTCGTCCTGCTAGACAGGGGTCCAGGAAGTAAAAGTGTGGGAAGAAATAGCCAGGGAATTGTTATGGCTAGGTTTGTACAGTCCCTAGGGCATACATTCTAGTACCAACCTATGAACCTAAGTAGTAACTCAAAGCTTGCAAGCTTTAGCAAGTACTAACTATTTAGGTAACCAACAAATAGAATTGTGTAAAGATAATAGTAACAACAGAATTTACAACTGGAATGGGGCAAAGCTGGACAGAAAAAAAAGAAGTTATGTTCTTACCATAACGTTCCATGTGAGTTGTTCATCTCGCTTTTTGTTCTTACATGTGGGTTCAGAGCCGATCCCTCGGCTCTGAGTCGGCCGCTTTTAAAGCTCAGACTCTCAGAGAAGCTCGAGACCAAGTGTATATCCCATGATGCTCTACTGTAAATCCCCAGATCTAGTATGCTGCAACCAAAGACAGCCTACCAGAAGAAAGAGAACTATAGTGCCTACCTATCTAGCTAGCTATAAGCTTGTAGAAGGAATAAACAGTCTGTCCAAGAAGACAGGCTGACAAAACTCGACCAATCCACCAAGGCAACCATCTTTCTCAACCGGAGGGGGAAGGTGGGTGGGAATGTAAGAACAAAAAGGCGAGATGAACAACTCACATGGAACGTTATGGTAAGGACATAACTTCTTTAGCGTCCCAAGCACCCTAACCCTGGGTAGCTTACGGGAGAACATTCCTGAGCACAGTGGAACCAAAGGAAGTCCTGTCCCTGGAGACCCTGTCCACTTTGTAATGAGTGATAAACGTGTGAGGTTTTGACCACGTGGCAGCTGCAAAGATGGTATCCAAGGGCAAATGAGCTGCATGAGCTAATGAAGTAGAAACAGCCCGGGTAGAATGGGCTTTAACGTTAGTCAGTAATGGCTGATTAGTGGAGGAATAAATGAATTTGATGCAGTCAGAAAGCCACTTGGATAATGTGATTTTTGATACTGCAGAATCTTTCTTATTTTCTGAGTAAGAGACAAACAGTTGATCCGATTGTCTTAAGTCTTTCGTTCTATCCAGGTAGAATTTTAATTGTCTGTGTACATCAAGCTTGTGTAACATATATTCCAGTCTGTTGGTATGGTGTCTAAAGAAGGTTGGAAGCTCAATGGCCTGATTCAAGTTAGTTTCTGAACAGACCTTGGGGAGAAAGGTAGGGTTAGTCCTGAGAGACACCCTATCAGGGTGAAAAATCAAATATGGGGACTTGGAGGACAAGGCTTGCAATTCGGAGATCCTACTTGCAGATGTAATGGCTACCAGAAATATAGTTTTCCAAGACAGAAACTTTAAATGACATGATGAGGCGGGTTCGAAGGGAGCGAGCATCAACTGAGATAAAACCAGGTTCAAATTCCAGGGAGACACAGGTTGTCTGATTGGTGGTCTGAGACGGTGGGTGCCTTTCAAGAAGGCCTTACATAATCTATGGGACATGATGTTAGACCCATTAAACCCCACATGTAAATTGGAAATAGCAGCCAATTGAACTCTAATGATGGCAGCTGCTGTGCCATCATGGAACAAGGAAGACAAGAACTCTAAGATGATATGAATGGGTGCCACATAAGGGTCAATGTTATGATGGGAAGCCCAGTGAACGAATATAGTTTCCTGGTAGACAGTTTATGAGAGGAAACTATAATAAGTTGGACCACGGGAGACAAATCTTGAGACCTGGCTAATATGGGAATTGGAGCAGCCAAGCTGTCAGCTTTAGGGAGATGAGGGAGGGATGAAGAACTCCCGATGAATGAATCAGAAGATCTGGCACTGGGTCCAGGATCCATGGTTCTTCCACTTGGTACTTCTGCAGGAAGGGAAACCAAATCTGATGAGGCCAAGATGGGGCTATCAAAATCAAAGTCCTTCCCAGACTTTTGGCTTTCTGTATGACTTTGGGGATTAGAGGGATTGGCGGGAAGGCATATAGGAGGCCTGGGGACCAATCGTGTAGGAGTGCGTCCCTCGGGTTGCTCCCCGGTGGGGGATAAAGGGCAAAGTAGCTGCTGCATTTGGCATTCATCGGAGATACAAATAGGTCGCAGCAAGGCTGGCCCCATCTGCGGAAAATCTTGTCCGCCACCTGTTGTTTGAGAGACCACTAGTGAGGCAACAGCATGGCCCTGCTTAGCTTGTCTGCTATCATGTTGGATGACCCCGGGATGTGCGTTGCTATCAGAAAGCGTCCGGTGGATACAGCCCATTGCCAAATTCTTAGGGCCTCTTGGCATAAGGGATATGATCTGGTTCCCCCTTGCTTGTTGATGTACCAGACTACCGACATGTCTGTCTGGATAGCAATTGTACCTGGAGGAAGAGAGTCGTGAAAGTGTTGCAACGCCAGGAACACTGCTCTCAGCTCTAGGACATTTATATGCAAATGCGATTCCATGTTTGACCAAGTGCCTTGGACAGTCTTTCCCTGAAATAGCCCCCCCACCCTATCAGGGAAGCATCCGTGGTCACTGTGGCTGTGGGTTGGGGAAGAACAAAGGGACGTCCGATTACTACTTGGTCACTGTTCAACCACCAATTGAGATCCTTCTTGCAAAGATTCATTAACCGAATCTCGTGTGACATGGGCAGTCGTTGGTAAGACCATTGTGTGAAGAGTAGCCACTGGAGTATCCGCATGTGTATGCTCCCTAACAGGACTGCTATCAGTGTGGCTGCCACTGTGCCTAATAGCTGCAGTATCTGGGAGGCAGGAGCTTTGTTCTGGACCAACAGACTGGAAAATTGACTTTTTAAGAGATACGATTCTTGCTTGAGGCAACCTGATCCTTGAATTGACGGTGTCCAGTTCTGCTCCTATAAACTTAATATGCTGCGAGGGCGATAACGCAGATTTTTCAAAGTTTAAGGTTATGCCCAACTGGGAACAAAGGTTTATGGTGTAGTCCCTTGCTTGGATTAGTTGATGCCTGGAGGTGGCGGTGAGGAGCCAGTCGTCCAGATATGGAAACACCCGGAATCCCAAACGTCTCAGGTGAGCCGTGACCACTGCCATACATTTGGTGAACACTCTGGGGGCTGTGGTGAGACCAAAGGGCAGGGCTCTGAATTGGCAATGACTGGCCCCCAGCCGGAAATGCAGGTGATCTCTGGATGATCTGTCCATTTTGATGTGGTAGTAAGCATCCTTGAGATCTATAGAGCACATCCAATCGCCCGTTGCTAAGAACGGAAGAATCGATTGAAGCGTGACCATCCGGAACTTTTCCTTCTTGATGAAGGTTTTGAGTTTGCTGAGGTCCAGTATGGGCCTCCAGTCCCCTGTTTTCTTTGGAACTAAAAAGAACCTTGAGTAAGTTCCGGATCCTATTTGGTCCGCTGGGACTGGCTGGATGACTCTTTTGTTTAGCAGGTATCGGATTTCTATGGCTGCTAGCTTTCTCAGACTGGGTGGAACGTCTGGAATCCTTGTACACATGGGGGGTAGTTTTGTAAAGGGAATGTAGTAACCTCTGGCAATGATGCTTTTTACCCAAGAATCCGTTGTAATGTTTAGCCAGGCGTTTGGGTATAAAGCCAAGTGATCCCCGACTGCCTCCAGAGAAGGACAGCCGGGCTTCCTTTCAGGAACGCTGATAGGGCTTACCAGAGAACTGCTCCCTGTCACCCTGGTTTTGTGGACCGCCTCTGCCGTTTGGATGGCGTCTTCGATTTTTGCCCCCTCCTCTGCCCCTAGAGGGGGTATCCGTATGTGTGCTTTGGAAAGCTCCTTGGGGTTTTCGGAACCACATTTTTCCACTTTGTTGCCTTTTGGGATACGATCTAGTTGGAGTGAAAAAACGGACTCCTACAGCAGACAAGAGTCTTTCCTTCTTGTTCACACCTAGTAAGCGTCTCCTTAACTTTGGGCCCGAACAAGGCGGAACCATCGAATGGGGTATTGAGGAAGGAAGATTTGAAGGCTTCCGCAAAGGAGCAAAGGCCCATCCAGGACTTTCTCCGAAAAGCTATCGCTGAGCTTGCCGCCCTACTCGATCCATCGGCAGCATAAGAAATGAGTCGCATGGATGAGTTTACTATCGAATTGAGGGTGTTAAGTTGTGCAGTCACCTTCTCAGAAACTGCATCAGCTGTGTTACCCTGGAGAGTATCTCCCAGCCCTTTAAGGAGATCTCGTTGAAGGCGGGTAAAATGGATCAGGTAGTTGAGCGATCTCATGGAAAATTCCGCAGAACTAAATACGCGTTTCCCATACCTGTCCATTGTCCTAGAATCCCTATTAGGAGGATGGACAGAAGAAGAGGTTTCCGACATCTCTTTCTTGGTGGCTGCCGCCACCACCATGGCATCAACTGGGACTCCCTTGGTAAGAAAAGCTTTGCCAGTAGGGGAAGAAATAAACTTGTTGGGCCTCTGAGGGACCGGTTCCACTGAGTCAGGGGACTCCCACGCCCTTCGAGCAACCAGCTCCATCAATTCATCGAAGGGCGGGATAACCCAGGAGGTGGATGGTTGAGATCCAAAGGCCTTCAAGGAGGACCGACTCGTCCTCAGTAAGGGCAAGGGACTGCCAATCACCCCTCTGCCTTAAGATCTCCAATATGTCTGCAAATGAGACATCCTCTGAGGGGGATCGTGAGGACCCTTCTGATTCCTCTAAGTCGGTATCCGATGTCAGGGATTCCTGTGGGGAATCAAAGTGCCTCCTCTTGCACAGTCTCTTCCTAGGTACTTCATCGGTGGGAGCATCCGGTGAAGTCCCTATAGAGGAGGGGCCACCCAATGGGGATACCTGAGGCCCTGGATCTCAAAGCTTGGTGGGGACCTGTGGGGAAGAGGTAGAACGAGGCCCTTTAGGGGGAAGGGAAGACAGATCCGAGGAGGTAGTGGTCTTAGCAGACATGACCTTCCTCATGGCATCGAAGGCACCAGAATCTCGGTCCGAGAAGTCTGTCGGCTCCGAAGAGGCCGGCAGCTCTCCCTGCTCCAATCCAGAGGACGGAGCTGAAGCCAACTGGATGGAGCCGAAGCCAGCTGTGCCGAAGCCCCGACGGGAAGGGTCGGAACAGAGGTATCGGTTCGACTCCACCTCGGAGCCAGCGAGGGACTTTCGGCCCAGAGACTCCCTGGTTGGAACCGAGGAGATCAAGGTCGATGGATCCGAGGGAAGTGGATCAAACCTCGGCTCCAAGGGCTCTACCAACATCGGTTCCGTCTGCCCTGGCTCAGAGAGCTCGATTGGCTTCGGAGGAGGAGGGGAAGAAATTATGGCTGGGGTTTCAGGCTTCGAAGCAGAGTGGCTCGAAGCGGACAGCATTTTGGACAGGGCCGGGTTCTCTAAGAGCCTCAACCACTTGGTCCAGGTCCACATCAGAAAGCCTCAAAGAATGTGTCGAGGGATGGGTCAAAGGAGCCGAAGATGGTACCGATTGAAGAACTGGAGACTGAGGAGTCTCCAATATCGGACCCACAACTGGGCTCCAAGGGCTGTGGAGTCGATGTACGAACCATACCAGAGAAACTCGGAGCAGATGACTTGGGCTCCGAGGATCACTTGGAAGTCTTCGACCCCTTCGAAGCCTTGGAAGAGAGGTCGGCCTTGTCTAAAGTAGCCTGAAATTCAGGCTTCAGAAGTCCCCTACCAGCTTCCTGCGCCTTTCCAAGAGAACCCTGGCACTAAAGGAGTGGCAGATAGAGCACACCTCTTGTAGGTGAACAGAACCCAAACAGTACACGCAGGTGGAGTGGTTGTCTGTAACAGACATTTTTTGACCACACCTTTTGAATCCTGACTCTTGTTTTTCTGACATGTTAACAATATAAATTCAGGTCCCTGAATTCTCAATATAATAACAAAAACACAACAGTTATCTATCTAAATATTAACTACAATACTTATTTAAGTAAGAACTAAGCTTTTACAGGACATATGTCAGTATATATATATATAAATACCTAGGATTATATAATGAAGGAAGAAAAAAGAGCACACACACACATACACAAGAGCTGACAGAGCCCTGTCACGCCCAAACAGATGAGAGGCCTAAAAAGACACGAAGAGAAATACTTCAAAAAATTTAACTAGAGCTAAACAAACAGGCTATAGCCTAATACTGTAGAATATCACTTCTATTTTAACAATATAAGATACTATTACTCAGAAAAATCTTCTATAAATATAGAAAAAATAAGTCACTGGCCCGAGCTTCCTCCGACGAGCTGTAGATCCATTGCAGCGGCAAACTAGATCTGGGGATTTACAGTAGAGCATCATGGGATATACACTTGGTCTCAAGCTTCTCTGAGAGTCTGAGCTTTAAAAGTGGCCGACTCGGAGCCGAGGGATCGGCTCCGAACCCACATGTAAGAACAAAACGGCGAGATAGAACAACTTCACATTGGAAGTTTGAGGGGAACTGTCTATCCTTATGGAGGTTAAAGCATAAGGACTAGCTAAACTACCATCATCAGAAATCTGGCCGGTGTGCTGCCAAATCCCATGATACAGATTTTCAACAAGTCAGTGGTCAGTGCTAAAGTGCCTCAGGAATGGAGGTTAGTGAAACAGTCTTACAAAAGGGGAGGAGAATGTACAGTTTTGTACCTACCATAAATGTAGATGTTCGAGTGCTAATACAGCTGCAGTCATAACAGATGGGTTATCCTGCCGTCAGGCGGGTCCTCGGTTGGCCGAATTCCAAAGTCTAGGTCCAGCGTCAGATGTCGTCACTTCTTCCCTGACGTCAGTGCGGCAGGGGTATAAAAGAACCAGCCGATGCCATTTTCTTCAGTTTTTCTTGCCCCAGATGTCAGGTGCCCCCACAGAAGGAAGGCAAAACATAAACTTATGTAATAATGCAATGTAATATAATCAAAAAACAGTAGTTTGCAAGCAAATACACCATAAAAGAATACCCCAATCAGGTTGTACGAGGAGGTGTTTGTCATAAGGCCTGTCCCAAGAGGGGATGGAGGGAGGGAAACCTGGACTGCAGCAGTATTAGCACTTGAACATCTACATTTATGGTAGGTACAAAACTGTACTATGTTCATCGTGCATACAGCTGCAGTCATAACAGATGGGTAGAATCCCAAAGCTAAAAAGGGGTGGCAGGCACTAAGTGGAACTAGGAGGAGCAAGGATGCCCTGCAAGACTGCTGTGGCAAAGCCCGCTCTAGATTTAGAGTATAGTGGAAGGTGATAGTACTTGGAGAAAGTGTGCACAGAACTCCAAGTGGCTGCTTCCAAAATATCCTTGGTAGGAACCCCCCTGAGGAAAGCTGCAGAGGTAGCTGTGGCCCTTGTGGAGTGAGATCTGATGCTTGTAGGTACAGTTTTACCATGAAAAGAGTAACAAAAGCGTATGCAGTGGGCTATCCATTTTGAGATTGTCTGTTTGGAAATAGCCTTTCCTTGAGCACCTGTAGCATAGGACACAAAGAGTTGCTCTGATTTTCTGAATGGCTTTGTCCTGTCCAAATAATAACGAAGTTGTCTGTGAATGTCCAAGGAATGTAGTAGTCTTTCCCTTTTGTTTTGTGGGTTAGGATAAAAGGTAGGTAAGTGGATAGTCTGATTCAAGGCTACACTGGACACTACCTTTGGCATAAAGGAAGGGTTGGTTCATAAGGAAACTCTGCCCGGATGGAAAATGATGAAAGGTTGCACAGCCATGAGGGCTTGTAGTTCCGAAACCTTGCGTGCTAAGGTGATAGCCAGAAGGAAGGCTGTTTTCCATGATAAATATTGCAGTTCTGTTGAGGCAGCTGGCTCAAATGGAGGCAGGGTCAGTTTTTCTAAAATGAAGTTGAGGTCCCAAGCAGGTACTGGTGGCTTCCTTGGGGGTTTTATATTCTTAGCCCCTCTGAGGAACTGTCTTAAGAGAGGATGAGAGAATATAGGAGGATCAGTGTTGTATTGTGCAGAAATGGCTGAAGCATGGATCTTGATGGAGGAGAAGTAAAGTCCACTGTTTAACATCTCAGCTAGGTACTGTAATATTTGAGGTAAATTTAGTACCCAAGGATTCTGGCCCTTTTTCTGATTCCAGGCGCAAAACCGTTTCCATTTGGCGGAGTAGGCTTTTCTAGTAGAAGGCCTTCTGGCCTCCAAGATGACATCCTGCACCTCCTTGGAGAGGAGGGTCTGTTGGGAAATCAAGGAATCCTCCATGCGGCTAGACTGAGGGTTTTCAGCTGACTGTGAAGAGTTTTGAAGTTGTGCTGGGTCAACAGAAGAGGCACTAGAGGCAGGATCCATGGTGGGGAATGTGTCAGGCTCCTCAGGAGTGGATACCAGTGTTGTCTTGGCCAGTCTGGAGCAATGAGAATCATCTTTGGCCTGTCTGCTCTGACTTTTAATAGAACTTTGGGCAGCAGAGGAAGAGGTGGAAAGGCATAAACTGCCAATGTTGTCCAACTGAAAGAAAGTGCGTCCACTTTCCAGGCCTGTGGATGATAGGTCCCTGAGCACAATTTTTTCAGTTGGTAATTTCTGTGGGTAGCAAAGAGATCTATGTCTGGCCTTCCCCATGCCTGAATTATCTTTGCGAAAACTTGAGGATGCAACTTCCATTCGTGTGGATCTGTCATATTTCTGCTTAGGTTGTCTGCCAGCATGTTTGCCTTCCCTGGCAGGAATTGTGCTTGAAGTTGGATTTGCAATTCCAGAGCCGTGTTCCAAAGAGACATGGCTAGCCTGCACAGGGGGTATGAATGAGTTCCTCCCTGTTTATTTATGTACCATATCACTGTGGTGTTGTCTGTCCTTATCAATAGCTGGCCTGGATGCAGTAGGTCTTTGAAAGCCATAATAGCATTTTGTACTGCTAGCATTTCCTTTTGATTGATGTGTAGGTGCTTTTCTTTTCGGGACCATTTGCCTTGAATGCACTGATCTGTCATGTGCGCCCCCCAGGCGTAGTCCGAGGCGTCTGTTGTGATGATTTGATTTGCTTGAGGCATGCAGAGGGGGAAACCTATGTTTCTTTGGCATGCTTGAGCCCACCACAGAAATTCCTTTTGAAGACATGGAATGAGTGGTATAATTGTTTCCAAACTGTGGCTGTATTGAGACCATCAATTTTTTTAGGTACCATTGAAGTTTCCTCATATGCAGCTTTGCACATGGGATCAGCAGGATGCAAGATGCCATGAATCCCAGAGCCTGCAGGACTTTCCTTGTAGTCAGCCTGGTGAAGGTTGCCATTTTTCTGAAGTACTGAGATAGTTGCCATTGCTTCTCTAGCGTGAGGTAGGCCATCTGGGTGTTTGTATTCAAGCTGGCACCCAGGAAAATTATTGCTTGAGAGGGTATTAGTTTTGATTTCTTTTTGTTGACTGTGTATCCCAGAAAGTTCAACAACCTTATTACAAACGCCAGGTGTTTCAGAAGTATGTGCTTGCTGTCCGCTTGGATCAGGCAGTCGTCCAGATATGGGTATATTTGTATCCCTTGAAGTCTGCAAAAGGCAATTACTGATGCCAGGCATTTCGTGAACACTCTGGGCGCAGTAGATAAGCCAAAGGGCAATGCAGAGAATTGATAATGGGTTGAACCTGCAAGAAATCTGAGGTATCTTCTGCAATCTTGTCTGATAGGGACATGCAGGTATGCCTCCTTGAGGTCCAATGTTACCAGCCAAGACTCCTTGCCCAGCATGGGAAGAAGCTGCTGTAATGTGAGTATCTTGAATTTTGGTACGAGTAAATATGTGTTTAGGATGGATAGGTCCAAAATAGGTCTCCAATCTTTGTCCTTCCTTGGTACCAGGAATAGTCTGGAATAAAAACCTTGACCCTGGTTCTTGTGCAGGTACCTCTTGAATAGCTTTCATGTCCATGAGAGCTGAAATTTGTATTTGTGCCTCTGCCCTTGGATTTTGTGGCAGGTTTGGCATGCCTCTCATTTTTGGAAGGGTGTGAAAGTGGAATCTGTAGCCCCTGTCTATAATGTCCAGGATCCATTTGTCTTTTGTGACAATATGCCAATTTTTTGAAAATAATGCCAGTTTTCCGCCTAAAGGTGCTGCCATTAAAGCTTTGCTTGGCATGCAAAGGGGAAAGTCATTGTGTCTGCTTTCTGAATGGCTGTGATCTATCCTCTCCACCTCTAGGTGTAGGTGCTTGCCATTGTCTGGCTCTAAATGATCCTTGAGATTGCCCTCTACCCCTCGGGCGCCTGTATCTACCTCTTTGAGGTCTGTCCATGGCTGGAAAGGACCAATTTTTTGAAGGCCAGTTTCAGCTGAAACGTGGAGGTTGTACCTGTAGGAAATTTTTCACTGTTTGCATTGATCTTGCCTTTTCCTCCATTTTCTTTAATACCTCCTCAGCTTTAACACCAAACAATACATCTTTTTGAAGAGGTGCATCTAGTAATTTAGCTTTGACATGATCTGGTAAGGTTTGCTCTTTGAGCCAAGCATGTCTACGTATGACAGACCCTGTAACAGCAGCTCTACATGAGGCCTCTAAAGCATCAAAACCACATTGCAAGGCAACTCCTTCAAGTCTGGTTGTTCAGGTTGTGTCATTTTGCTTTTCAACTGAGATAACAAAAACTGTTGATACTTTAACATATGGAACTGACAGTTTAATGCCCTCATGGTTAAAGTGGCCGAGGTGTATACCTTTTCCCCCACCTTTCTAAAGCTCTGGAATCTCTCTCTGAAGGCAATGGGTTTTTGGCAGTAGAGGCCTTAATTCCCTTGGGACCCTGTGAAATAGTTTCTGGGTCAGCAGCATGGCTTTTGAATAGGAATTGGTGTGAATCAGGAACCTGGTAATACCTGTCAGGTTTAACAGGAGCTGGAGGTAAAGAATCTGGGTTAAGGCTGGCCTCTGTGTACACATCATCTAGTATGTCCAAGACAGGAGGGATAGCCAGAGGCCTGTGCTGAGGAAGCAAGAGAAAATCCCTGAGCCTTTTCTTGGAATCTGAGTAATCTTGGCCTTCCCAGTGGAAGTGTTCCCTCAAGGTATGTAAGGTTTCCCCAAAAGAATAGTCCTCAGGGGGGGAAAACAGAGGGAATGGACTCCTCAGCATCAGAATCTTCAAAAGGGGAATATGAATATTCCTGGTCCCCAGAATGTTCTGAGGTAATAGAGGCCTGGTCTGAGGAAAGGTAGTCTTCCTCCAATCTGGGCCTTTTGTCCGAGGGGGGTTGAGAACCCCTGATAAGAGTAATCAAATCCTCAGCCATTTTGAGCATCTGTTTTTTAGGCATGGGGCCTTGAGAGGGGCTCTGTGGAGCTCGTCTTTTAGTTTTCATGGCTGCTTTACATTTTGTGAAAGCCTTAATGGAAAAAGAGGAAGGCCTGAAGACACCTTGAGAGGTGGCAGGCCTGTCTAAACTCTGAGTTTCCCCGCCAAGAGTGGCGTCGGTATCTGTAGTCAGGGTGGGGGCAGAGGAGCCTGCGACCTCGGGCACAGAAGACACCGCTAAAGAAGCGTCATCGGTACTCATGGGCTGCGTAGGCGCCTCGCTGAGAACTGGGGCACCAGTAGCCGGCTTTAGCGTGGTGTCGGTAGAAGTCGCGGACCTCGTATGTCGGTCCTTATCTTTGCGCCTTTTACTCAAAACTGGAGTCGGAGTATCCGACGACATAATGTAATTAAATTTTTTACCAAAATAGTGTTGGGCGAACTCCGCCCGACACTTAATAGTGCGTTTGTTGAATCTAGCACAAAAACGACAGGGCGAGACGTTGTGGTCTGGGCCTAAGCAAGGAATGCAGAAGGAATGGAAATCCTTATGTGGTATTTGCTTCCCACATGAAATGCAATTATTAACTTTGTCTGACATCGGTCTGAGGCAAGAAAAGTTTCCCCAACGGGGTACTTAGCTTTCAAGAAGTCTTCGGCTGAAAAATTTTCGTAATCTCAGGAGTTGGCCGACCGGCACTTGCGAACTGCTTCTGCTTCGGGCACCGCGCGGCAAGAAAGACTGAAGAAAATGGCGTCGGCTGGTTCTTTTATACCCCTGCCGCACTGACGTCAGGGAAGAAGCGACGACATCCGACGCCGGACCTACACTTTGGAATTCGGCCGACCGAGGACCCGCCTGACGGCAGGATAACCCATCTGTTATGACTGCAGCTGTATGCACGATGAACATCAGGAAGAATCCACTGAACTACAGGTCTATTAACTTAATAGTGGCAGGTAAATTCATAGATGGAATCCTGATCGGAAGGGACGTGGTTGTTCTCTGAGAGGACAACAATCTTCAAAAGCAGCAGTTAACATAGGTTCACGGTTATAATCAGCAGTCAGTCAAACATGATCAAGCTTTCTGAATGGTGAACCCACCCCCATAGACAGCACAAGGAACAAGAAACTAAGGGTAATGCTGCTAAACGCCAGAAGTCTTAACCTCAAGATGCACGCACTCGAAGCTCTCCTCAGTATGGAGAACATCGATATCTGTGCAGAGACAGAAACCTGGTTCAAGGCTCCAGAGAGCACCCCAGCACTACCAAGCTATACCTCATATCATGCTTTTTGGCCCCCAAACCCAGACCGAACCATAAAAGGAGGGGGAAGTTTCCATATTTATCAAGGATATCCACACCTCCAGGTTAGTGGCATTGCACGAAGTATCGGAGACCATCCATGTGCAACTAACAGTGGGCAAGACTGCTTTTCAGTTTATAGCATCCTACAGACCACCCTCTCAAAGTCAGGAATCCCACTCGGCTTTCCTGAAAACATTGGAGAACATGAAGATCTCTCCAAACACCATTATATTGGGTGACTTCAACTACCCAAACATTGACTGGGAGCACTACTCAAGCCTCAGCACCTTAGCCCAAAGGTTCCTGGAAATTATAAACTCAAATGCTATGGAACAACTAGTCACCACTCCCACAAGAGGGGACAACATACTAGACCTGATCATTACCAACATGGGGACTCTATGCCCCACACCAGAAGTATATCCCTCATTGTTAAGATCAGACCATAAATTAATTTCACTGGATGTCCACATCCCGACCCCACCCCCAGCCCAGAAAACCAAAGTGAAAAACTTCTCAAAAGCGAACTTCTCACTTCTCAAAACTGAAGTGGAATCCTTCAAGGCCCCAGGGCCAGTGGAAACTACGGCCCAAACTGCAGAATCCTATATAAACGCATTCTACGGACATCTCCAGGAATGCATGGATCATGCTATCCCAAACAAAACCAAGACCCAATCATTCAAAGGCAGGCGTCCAGTCTGGTGGACCCCTGCCATAAATAAACTGTACAACAGAAGGAGGAAGCTACTACATGATAGAGCAAAATCCCTAATAGGGAAAGCATGTCTGATCAGTACTAGCAAAAAATTACGATCCCTCATAAAATCCTCCAAGGCCAGCTTCGAGAGAAAAATTGCACAGGACACCAAAGACAATCATAAGGCTTTTTTCAATTATGTTAGAAACCTGGGATGCAACTCCCAGACTTGTTCTGAGTTGATTCTAAACGACAAAAAATACACTGAACCCACAGACATCGCCAATATCCTGGCAGACAGGTTCAGTGCAAACTTCTCCCCAAAAGAGCAAATAACTATCCCAGCAGAGGGCTGCCTCCCAAACATCTCTGATGCTCAGGTGAAGGCTGCCCTCTCCAAAGCAAAAACACTGCTTCCATGGGACCAGATGGCGTCCCAGGTTGCCCTACATGAACTCCAAGAGGAACTAATCCCTCAAATAGAACAGCTATACAATCTCAGCCTCACTACAGGATATGTGCCCACAGAATGGCGTACAGCAACAGTGGTCCCACTCCACAAAGGTGGAGCCTCTACGGACCCTGGAAACTATCGCCCCATAAGCCTGACTAGCTTAGTCTGCAAGGCTATGGAGAGGATCATCATGGAGCTCATAAACAAAGACATTGGGGACCTACAGACACTAGATCCTACCCAGTTCGGCTTTGTCAAGGGCAGATCCTGCCTTTTGAACCTGGTTGACTTCTTCGAAACAGTCACCAAAGCCACAGATGAAGGGAAGGTAGTCCACACACAGCCTATCTGGACCTTGCAAAGGCATTTGACACAATACCCCACTAGGGCATCATAGATAAGCTATCCAGCTTAAATATAAACCCCTATGTCACAACATGGGTCGCAAACTGGCTCAAAGACAGAACCCACAGAGTGAGAGTTGCTGGAGCCATGTCAGACTCGAAACCAGTCACAACTGGCGTCCCACAGGGTTCTGTCCTGGGACCACTCTTGTTCGGTATATACTTTTCCGAGGTACAGGCAAACGTGGGAGGACTATGGCTCACCAAGTTCGCAGACGACTGCAAACTGGGCGCCATAATCAACTCTCCAGCTGACACAAACATAGTTCAGAAAGGTCTCACAGAGACACATAACTGGTGCCAGCACCATGGTTTAAAGCTAAATGCCAAAAAATGTATAGTCATACCCTTTGGCAAAAACAATGTGCCCACAAATTACCACATAGGCGGAAACCCATTAAGTACAGAGAAAGTTATTAGGGACCTGGGGACCCAAGTTGATAGCAATCTCTCCTTTGAAAACCACATTGCCAAAGTAGTTAGAAAGACCTTCTATATAGCCCACCTCATCACAAAGGGTTTCACATCTAGATCAAGAGAGGTAATCGTGCCCCTTTATTCATCCCTCATCAGGCCCATCATAGAATACAATGCCCCTTTTGGGATGTACCTTACCCGACACCTGCAGCAATTAGAAAGACCCCAAAAGTATCTCACCAAGAGGATCAAGGGTCTCAAACAGATGCCATATGCTGCTCGGTTAAAAAAACTCTAGCTCTACTCAGTTGCATACTGCCTACTTCGAGGCGATCTATGCCTGGCATACAAAGCTATGTCAAATCCAGAATTAATGGACATGCTCCACCTCAGTAAATCTAAATCACTTAGAGCCACACGCTCGAGGAACTTGAACCTCAGCACAGAAATAAATAGAACTTGCTGGAGGGACAGGTTCATAACCCAGAGGCTCCCTTCACTCTGGAATAGAATTCCAGTTCATGTGAGGCAGAGCAACTCACTGAATCTCTTCAAGAAGAATCTCAATAGGTGGATGGGGGATTGTAGGTTTGTCCCAGGGATTACTCCCGTGTCACTATTAGACAGAGGCACAGTAAACTAAACCTTAAAAAGGGCACAGTATACTCAAATCAAGGGGTGGCGTAAGCCATACAGAATTGGGCTAGGCTTATAATTGCCTCAGGGCAGATAGCCTAGTATGAACCTATGAACCAAAGAACTGTCAACAGATAATTTACCTGCACTTCACAAAAGCCTTTGATTCAGTCTCACAAAAATGATGGGATAGTCATATCCCCATTACCTCAAGTGTTCCTAAGAATGAGAAAGCTGAGGGTTGCGGTAAGGTGAGACAAAATACCACAACAAAGAAAGTGAGTAGGGGAGTATGACATGGGTTGTCCTCAGTCCAGTACTCTTTAGTATGTTTAAAAGGAGTGAAGACTGAACAGGACCAACCTCTTTACTGATGACGCAAAGATGTGTGTAGCAGTGGATGATAGAAATAAGAGTTAAGATTCTGTGCAGAAAAATGCCAGAACAAGTGTGATGTGAAGTATCAGCTAAAAGGAGTAAAGATGATAGCAACAGAGCAGGAAAAGGATCTCAAGTGTGGTTCCCACCTGGAGTAGATCTCCAGAAATGAACAGAACGAGTAGGGGTAGCAGTAAACAGTGCTGGGGTGGATCCTGAAGGGTGACAAACTCCAGAAGCAAAGAATGCTTTGCTCTACTTGGCCTTGATTATACCACACAGTAAAGCCGATGGGTAGCTCTGAAGGCCACACAAAGCAAGGAACATCACACTGCTGAAAAGAATCCAGAGGAACGACAATAGAAAAATATAATGAATGGAGAAAAATGGACACGACAGAAGCTAAAGAATTTGGACCACTTCTAACTCGAGACCAGAAGACACAGGTGGATATATTATATGAACATATAAGATCATGTCAGGGGAGATGTGAAGAGGTCAACTTTAACACAGGAGTGCAGGAGGGGGCATAGGCAGCAGATTGGGTGTGTTAACTATTCTATGGATCTGCAAAAATACTTCTTCACTGAAAGGGTTGTGCACCACAATACAAACCACCAGAATGGGTGGTGGAAAGAGGCATTCAAGCAGGTATAGGAAAAGTACAGAAACAGTGATGGTGAAGGTAAGGATGGAAGACTAATAGCCTCTGGAAATAATCCTCTGCACCCAAGTGTCTTGGTGATGGCTGTCCTGGTTTGTGGATGTGGGGGTAAGTGCCACCACATTCCTCTGCTTTATACAAATTTTCATAAAGTTTCCCAAATATCTATAGCTCTAACACCTCTACAGGACCTCAGGTTATTTTTCTTGTCAAAGGCACCATACGTTTGGTGAAAAGCCATTCTACTTTCTGTTGCCTAAACTGTTGTGCTAAAAAGTTTTGTGCTCAGGAGTTATCAAGCACAGTTACTTAACAGTAATCTTTCTAAACTCATGCATACTACCAAATACTCCCCTTTCTCTTCAGCACTGTGTAGTTGGCTCCTGTCCTTGGTCTGAGATTCCTCTTACTCTGCAACACTTTAACGTTTGTCAGCCCCTCCCCTATTACTTCCTTCCCATACCTTTCTTTTATTTATATCCTGCGTTTTTAACTCCATTTTCATTTGATCACACTCACTAGCTACCTCTTCTGTAGAAATTTCTGTTTTCCATAACTTTCAAATTATTTCCACTACCCATTCCTTAAATGCCTCTCTTTCTAACAAATTAAGTAGGAAAGTGTCACTATTTCATTTTTACTTCATCAGCCTACATCTTTGTCTTACTAACAAATTAAGTAGGAAAGCGTCAGTATTTCATTTTTACTTCATTAGCCTACATCTTTGTCTTAGTTTTTATCAGTGCATAATGTGAAATTGTTAATGGATTTGTGTTAAAGCTATGAATGAAATGCACATGCAACTGTGAAATACAGATTCTATCCAGTGTAGCCCAATTACTGTACCTTGGGGAATACATCAATTGTCTGATTTCCTACTACTGAATTCACATCCTCTATACCAATATATGTTCATATATTTGTTCACAAATCAATCCTGTAGGGCCTCCTGATATACCCTCACTCTTGCAAATCAAGTTCCAGTCCCCACCCATAAGTAATATTCCCTGCTGAAAACTAATTATTTTCACCAAAAATGTTTAAGTTCAAGAATTGCAGCTTTTGGTGAAATATAAATACATGCCATTGTAATTCTCCTCCTCCCTTGCTAATAGCTCCTGACTACCACAACTCTATTATTATTGCCTTTTTTCCCCTCTTCTATCACTACTGGAGCTCCTCTAGCAATCAGGATTACTCTGCTTTTCATCGTGCCTGATATTCTGCTGAATGTGCATCTTGAAATCCTTCCTTTGTCAAAAATTCACATGCTCATTTCTATCCAAACGTGTCTCTTGCAACATTGCTTACACTCTACATTACTTAATATAATTCAGTACTCTGCATTTTGTCTACTCTGAGGCCATTTACATTTAAAGATAACATGAACAGAATAGCCATTATGACAGAAAGTATTATTCCCACCTATTTTATATATATATATATATATATATATATATATATATATATATATATATATGACATATATATATATATATATATATATATATATATATATATATATATATATATATATATATATGACATATATATATATATATATAAAAAAGACTTTTTTTTTGGAATGTGTATTTCCATTTTTTTGTCTTGCATGTAAACACAAATAAGCAGGGTGATCTTTTGAGCAGTCGCTTCTTCTCTCAGTTTTCATTACTTTTTGCTTCAATGAATACACTTAAACTGAAGCGTAAATAAATTTGCCAGAACCCCTTAAAAATAATTACTTTATATTTAAAGACATGAGGTTCAATCCATCCTGAAGGAATAAAGCCAGATACGAAGGGGTGATAAAAGCAAAACACACTTACACTACTCCCATTCTCACTATGAATTCAGCAAAAGAAATATGTTAAAGTGTCACGCTGTTGCCAGAGCTAATACACAATACTGACATATCTGTTAAACTATTTGTTCAGTTAGATTCTGCTATGAAAAGTCCCGAGACCATTTGAAGTTTTGAAAGATTTACTTTCAAAAATAAATAGAACTTTCTTGCACTAATACAATATTGCGAATTAAAGTAACTTACTCATGACTTTACCTGTGTAAAAGTAATAGGCTTGTCTCTTGCTATATAATCAGCATATTTACAGAGAAAAACTCCACAGTCACTTCCATTCATCTGCTGTGGGATCTCCTAGTATAAAACAAACAAAATGTTTGGTACCAAACATCATTTTTTTTTTTTTTTTTTTTTTTTTTTTTTTACAAATCTTAAACTTTTTTTTTTGTTTTTTTAAGTTCTGTATCAATGGCCAAGCCTGTCACAAAGTTACTGCAATTTTACACAAGACATGCATTAACATCTACAGTTATGGACAACTTTTAGACAAAGCTCATTCAGCTACATCTGCATGTAAGAAACAGAAAATGCTGGTGAAGCAAATATGGCCTAACACACTTTGTTAAGGGGGGAGTGGTCTGAGAAGTCAGCATGACAAACCAGTTTGCTTAATTACAAATAACATCATTATCGGTCTGCATTGATAAGCATTTACGCAACATACAGGAGGCATGAAAACAAACGTTTAACAGGATGTACCACTTGCCATTACCATGACACACAAGCATGTCAATGTTGGAAATAAACAGTTAAGTAAATGAAATGTTTAAGGAAAAAGTGGGTAACCATCTAAAAATACATTCAGACTCCTTAAATGTTTCCATTAAGTTCTACTTTGCAAGACTGGGAAAATTACAGTTGTGTACACTTACCATAAATGTAGATGTTCGAGTGTATTCCCTGTTGCAGTCATTACATTTGGGTAATCTGCTGGCAGGTTGCCCTCAATCGGCCTGATTAACAAAGTCTTAGGTCCTGCATTGATTGCTGTCCCTTCTTCCATGACGTCAGGTCGTCAGGGGTATAAAACATGCAGCCGACACCATTACATCAGTTTTTCTTGCCCCAGATGTCAGGTGCCCCCCAAATGGGGAGCAAAATACACATTTAAGTTATTAAAAACACAAAAATATACCTCAAAACAAAAGCAAATACACCAAAAAGGCTTTTAAGCATAGTAAAGGAAAGTAGAGGTACAGTAAGAGAAAAACAGGGGGCTGGAGGGAGGGTAACCAGGACTGCAACAGTGAATATACTCGAACATCTACATTTATGGCAAGTGTACACAACTGTACTATGTTCTTCGTGTTTCACTGTTGCAGTCATTACATTTATTCCAAAAGCTAGCTATGGTTGGGAGGATGGATTTATACAGCATTAGGACCAGCTATAAGGCCCTGCAAAACAGCTGTGGCAAAGCCAGCTCTGGATTTAGAGAAAATTGGTAAGTGATAATGCTTGGTGAAAGTATGAACTGAACTCCAAGTAGCAGCTTCTAGAATATCCCTGGTAGGAACACTTCTGAGAAAGGCTGTAGAAGTACATGCAGCCCTGGTGGAATGAGATCTGATCCCCTGGGGGATAGGTTTTCCATGGTGCTTATAGGAGAAATTAATACAATGGCTTATCCATTTAGAAATCGTTTGCTTTGAAATAGCCTTCCCCTCTGCCCCTGCAGCAAATGCTACCAGCAGTTGTTCAGATTTTCTTCGAGATTTAGTCATGTCCAAGTAAAATCTAAGCGGTCTGCGTACATCCAATGAATGCAGAATCCATTCCCCCTTGTTCTGTGGATTGGGAAAGAAAGTTGGCAAATGAATGGACTGATTAAGAGCCACACTGGATACCACCATGGGCATGAAGGATGGATTGGTCCTGGAGTGACACACTGTCCGCATGAAAGATGATGAAAGGCTCTACTGCCATAAGGGCCTGTAATTCAGAAATCCTTCTAGCTGAAGTGATTGTTAAAAGGAAGGCTGTTTTCCGGGAAATAAATGTTAAGTCTGCAGTAGCAGCTGGCTCGAAAGGAGGTAGAGTGAGTTTCTCCAATACAAAGTTACGGTCCCAGGCAGGGGTTGGAACTCTCCTGGGTGGTCTCAAGTTTTTGGCCCCTCTGAGATACTGCTTTAGCAGAGGATGAGAGAAGAGGGGGGTTATGTGTTGTAATGAGCTGAAATGGCTGAGGCACTGATTTTTATGGAAGAAAGAGACAGGTCCTTGTGAATCATCTCAGTTGAGTATTGCAAAGTCTGAGGTAAACTGGGCACTGCTGTGCTCATCCCTTGAGATCGATTCCAGGCACAGAATCTTTTCCATTTGTCGGCATAAGATTTTCTAGTACTAGGTCTTCTTGCCTCCAAAATGACATCCATTACAGGTTTGCTGAGGGATGCTAAGTGGGAATTTAAATGATTAGCCAAGCTGCCAGATTCAAAGTTCAGAGCGGAGGGTGCAGACTTTGGTTCTCCTGCTGAGACAGTAATGAAGGTGTCTGAGGCAGGTGCCATGGAAAGATTTCTGACACACTCCACAGGAGTGAGTACCAGTGTTGCAGAGGCCAGTCTGGAGCAATCAGAATCATTTTTGGTTTGTCCTGTTTGACTTTTAGTAGAACTTTGGGGAGCAGAGGCAGAACGGGAAAGGCGTAGACTGAAGGGCAGAGCATCCACTTTCCAGGCTTTTTTATGAGGAGTTCTTGTGCAACATTTGTCCAACTGGTAGTTCTGGGGTGAGGCAAAAATATCTATGTCTGGGCTCCCCCATTTGCATGTCAACATGTTGAAAATCCATGGTTCCGGTTTCCATTCGTGTGGGTCCATGAGATTTCTGCTTAGTTCATCTGACAGAATATTCAGCTTTCCTGGCAAGAATTGTGCTTGTAGTTGTACTTGGTAGCTCAAGGCTGTGTTCCACAATGCCATGGATAGTCTGCAGAGGGGGTAGGAATGTGTACCCCCCCTGCTTGTTTATGTACCACATAACCATGGTGTTGTCCGTCTTTACCATTAGTTGTCCTGGATGAAGGTAGTCCTTGAATGCTGCCAGTGCATTCTGTACAGCTAGCATTTCTTTTTGATTGATATGAAGGTGCATTTGATTTGGGCTCCATTTGCCGTGAATGCACTTCCCTGCCAGATGAGCCCCCCATGCATAGACTGATGTGTCTGTAGTTAGGGTTTGGGTGGCAGGGGGTGGTGTGAATGGCAGTCCCTTGTTTTGGTGCTAGGCCTCTGCCCACCACAGGCACTCTATGTGCAGGCAAGGTATGATAGGAATGGGGTGTTGCAGTCCTCTATAGAAATAATCTACAAGTTGCCACTTCAAACATAAACCAACCTATATTTAATAATGCTGAAATCCTTGTCACTAAACTTCAAGCCAACAAATTCAAATCCATAAACATTGCTTGTATTTACCTTCCCCCTGGAAATAACATTAACACCCTTGAAAGTATTCTCAATTGGCTATCAACTAATCTTCCACAAGAAACTTTTGTCCTTGGAGACTTTAACATTGACTGGAAGTCCTGTAGTACCCCTCATCCCACCACCCATATTAATCTTTACGGCTTCTCACAAGTCATCACCTCCCCTACAAGAATTTATAAAACCAACAAGGAAACCACATTAGACTGGATTCTTATAAACTCTCCACATCACACATACAAAGCAGGCACCCTCCCTGAGTGACACTTACTCACATATATCATCAGACACAAAACTAGCATACCTCACCCAAATTCCTATCAGACAATATGGACTAAAAAATTCTTTAACCCTGAACTTTTCCAGCTCGAACTCAAACACTGCAATTGGTCACCACTAAAAACACTCCCTTTAGATGAAGCAGTTGACTACTTTAATTCCGCATTCTTAGCCATCCTTGACCACCATGCCCCAGTATGCTCTATTAGAAATAAGGCTAAACCTGCCCCGTGGCTCACTAGAGCTACTAGACAGAAAATCCTCCTTAGAAACAAATCTTGGGAAAAAATGGCGCACTACTAGGAATTCAACAGACCACCAAACCTTTAGACAACTGAGAAATACTACTAAAAAAGCTGTCCTCTTAGATAAAAAAAACTTTTATATCCAACTACAACAAACTAACCAAAGGAATCCACAAAAATTTTGGTCCAGCATCAACAAACTCCTACACCCAGGCCAGTCTAATACACCTAGCCCACAAGGCTCTAACCATGAGAATCCAACACAAACTGCCAATGCCTTCAATTCTTTCTTTACAGATGCCATTCAAACACTAGCTAAGCAATTATCTCCAAGTTCCCCTAATCTAACCACCTCACCGACTGACCCAATTCTATCATTTCAGCTAAAACCTGTTCCTACTTCCTTCATTTGCTCTCTTCTAGAAAAACTAAAACCTACTACACCATCTGCTGACCAACTACCTGCAGAATACCTGCAAAAAGGTGCCAAAGCCATAGCCTTCCCCATTTCCATACTAATAAACAGAATGATAACAGAAGGAAATATCCCATCTATCTGGAAAATCTCACACATCATCCCCCTACAAAGGCGGAAACTCCATTGACATTTCAAACTATAGACCAATAGCTCTACTCTCTCCACTGGCAAAAATTATGGAAAAATGTATCCATAAGCAACTACTCATCCATCTTATTGAAAATAACCTACTGGCCAACTGTCAACATGGGTTTAGACCTAATCACAGTACCACCACAGCTCTACTTTCCTTCACAGACTGCATAAATTTAAACCGTAATAATAATACTCTTTCCTCTTCTAACTTCATTGATTTATCTAAGGCTTTTGACATGGTTAACCACCAGCTCCTTATAGAAATACTTAAATCTCTTTCTCTCGATACTCTAGCCTTAAAATTGTTTAAATCTTACTTAGACAATAGAGAACAAGCAGTACTATGGGAAAGCAATCTATCTTCTCACCTCCCCATTTCCCTTGGTGTTCCCCAGGACTCCATATTAGGCCCACTGCTATTTTCCATTTTCATTAATGACCTCCACCTAGCAATTCCTCATGCAACCTTTATATGCAGACGACTCAACCATTATTTGCTCAGCTAATACTCCTTCCGAGCTACAGTCCCTTACACAAAAAGCATTCAATACAGTTGAGCAATGGTTTTTAAGCCGATGCCTCCTACTTAACCCTAAAAAAACTAAACTGCTACTTTTTACTCCTACTCGCAGGTCAACCCCTCTTCACTTCACTCTTATATCCAAGAACGGGACTCTTATATCTCCTGACCCAACCACTAAACTTCTTGGAATAACCACAGATAATAACTAAACTTCGATACTCATATTAACATCACTATAAAAACAGTAAATAAGAAACTGGGATCCCTTTATAGAATCAAACCCTTTCTTACTCCTTCAGCCAAAACCGCTATAGCTAGAACTCATTTAATCTCTACCCTACTCTATGCTTCACCCATATATACCACTCTCTCAAAAAACAACCTCAACAGACTTGCTACCTCCTACCATAGTATTGCTAGATTTGCCACTGGTTCTCCTTTTAGAACACATCATTGCAACAACCTAAAACAATTAGGATGGCTAGAGTTCCAAAACCAGTTACTATTTCACCAGCTTGCTATTATCCATAAGAGCCTGCACTACCCCACCTATACTCCTATACTAACTACTCTCATTACCCCCTACAACAATCTTAAGAACTTACGCTCTTCTACTAAACTACTTATTACCACTAGCAGATCCAATAACTCAGCTGGAGATTCTTTGTTCTCTAACTCTGTAGGCAAACACTGGAACATGCTTCCCTCTGAACTCCTATCCCTGACCTCTACAACACTTTTTAAACAGAAACTAAAACTATTTCTCAGTACTCATTGGTTATGCCCTTGTACTAACCCTGACTAACTGTCGTTCTTCTTTCTTTGATTTCCTATGTGCTCTCTGCATCTAATATTATTATGTTCTAACTAATGACATCCTCTTGCTGTCTCCTATAAACCTTGTATTTCACTGTATCACATGGTACATTTGTACAAATAAACATCTTTTTTATCTTATTTTTTTTTCTGTTTCTATAAGTAAACAACTGTTTTGTATTTTATTTTTACTTTTCATATCTCCTCATCATGAGCTATGTACTCTTGTAATGACAACTGCATCAAGGCTATACGTCTGTAATTGTTCAGAACTTTTCAACTACTTTATACTTCTCTGAATTGTGACAACTTTTTATTATACAAATTGTGTTTGTGTTGGAGCTTTTCTCCCCGGGCCTCTACTGAAAATGGATTTATATTCCAGTTAGACTAGCCCAGTCAACAAATGTAAAATAAAATAAATAAATAAATAAATTGTTTCCAGGCTGTGACAATGTTGACTCCATAAACTTTTTAAGTACCACTGAATTTTCCTCATATGCAGTCTTGCATATGGAATTAGAAAAATGCAAGAGGCCATGAACCCCAAGGCTTGCAGTATTTGTCTTGCAGATAGCAGGGTTTTTGTGGCCACCTGTTTGAAGTAAGTCACCAAATGAATTTGCTTTTCTGGCGTAAGTAAAGCCATCTGGGCAGTTGTATTCAAAATTGCACCCAGGAATGTAATTTTTTGAGAGGGTACCAGTTGTGATTTCTTTTCGTTTATGGTGTACCCTAGGCAAGTTAGAACTCTTTTTACAAATGCCAGATGTTTTAGAAGAATGGCCTAGTTTTCTGCCTGAATTAGACAATCGTCCAGATATGGATATATTTGAATATTTCTTTGCCTGCAAAATGCAATTACTGGAGCCAGGCACTTTGTGAATATCTTGGGCGCAGTAGACAAGCCAAAGGGCAGTGCAGAGAACTGATAATGCAAGTAGCCTGCTTTGAAGAGTAGGTATCTTCTACAAGATTCCCTGATTACGATATGCAGGTAAGCCTCTTTTAAATCTAGAGTTGCCAACCAGGCATCCTTGCCTAGCACAGGAAGTAACTGGTGAAGAGTCAGCATCTTGAATTTTGGAATGTCCAGAAAGGTGCTTAGAGTAGACAGGTCCAGAATTGGAAGCCATGATTTGTCTTTTCTGGGTACCAGGAAAAGTCTGGAATAGAAACCTTGTCCCTTTTTCCTCTTCTGGCACTAGTTGAACTGCCCCCATGTTTAGGAGGGAAAGTACTGGTTTCTGAGCCTCTGCCTACTGATTTGGGGGCAGATCTGGCCATCCGTTTGGAGTTGGCAATGTGTGGAAATGAAATCTGTATCCCTGGGACACTATTTAAAACCCATTTGTCCTGGGTTATAAGTTGCCAGTTTTCTGCATGAAGAGCCAGTTTTCCCCCCAAAGGGGTGGCTAAGAGGTAAGTGCTTGGTAATTTTAAAGGAAAGTCATTGAGACTGTTTACCATAGGTTGGTGTCCTGCTATTTCCAGATTTGGAAGTGGGAGCACCCCATTGCTTAGCTCTGAAAGTCCCTTGGGACTGAAATCTGGTGCTTTTGGAATGTTTGGGTTTGGCTTGAGTGGCTCTGGAGGGAGCTAGAAAGGACCAGTTCTTAGTGGGCCAGTGCCTACTACATCTTGGAGGTTGAACCTGTAATAAATCTTTCACAGTTTGCATAGATTTAGCTTAATCTTCCATATTTTTTAGAACTTCTTCAGCCTTATTGTCAAACAGACAGTCCTGCTGCAAAGGAAAATCCAACAGTTTTGCTTTAACATGATCAGGCAGAGATTGCTCCTTAAGCCAAGCATGCCTTCTAAGCACAGATTCAGTAACAGCAAACCTGCAAGAGACCTCCAAAGAATAAAAAATTACAGTTGGGTACACTTACCATAAATGTAGATGTTCAAGTGTATTCACTGTTGCAGTCATTACATTTGGGTAATCTGCTGGCAGGTTGCCCTCAGTTGGCCTGAATTCCAAAGACTTGGGTCCTGCATCAGTTGCTGTCTCCTCTTCCATGATGTCAGGTTGTCAGGGGTATAAAACAGGCAGCAGACACCATTTTCTTTACTTTTTCTTGCCCCAGATGTCAGGTGCCCCCCAAATGGGTAGCAAAAATATTTATAAACTATATATACATTCTACAGTACAAACTTTACCTTCATCTACAAGCAAATACACCACAAAGGCTGTAGAAAATAGTGAAGGAAAGAGAAACTCCAGAATAAAAGGAGGATGGCGGGCGGGTAACCTGGACTACAACAGTGAATACACCAACATCTACATTTACGGTAAGTGTACACAACTGTACTATGTTCTTCGTGTTTCACTGTTGCAATCATTACATTTGGGTAGAATCCCAAAGCTATGGATGGAAGGCTGGAGCTAAACTGCATTAGGGGCGGCTATAAGGCCCTGCAGAACTGCAGTGGCAAAGCCTGCCCTGGAGAGGCAAATGATAATGCTTTGTAAAAGTGTGAACAGAACTCCAAGTAGCAGCCTCTAGATTGTCTTTGGTTGGTACACCTCTGAGAAAAGCTGCTGATGTAGCTGTAGCCCTGGTGGAATAAGACCTTATGCCCTTGGGCACCGGTTTACCAAGGTGTAAGTAGCAGAAATGAATGAGTGGCTTATCCACTTTGAAATAGTCTGCTTTGAAATAGCCTTTCCCTCTGATCCTGCAGCAAATGTCACTAGTAGCTGCTAAGTTTTTCTTAGAGCTTTAGTCTTGCTCAAGTAGAATCTTAGTTGTCTGTGTACGTCCAAGGAATGCAGAATCCGCTCCCCCTTGTTCTGCGGATTTGGATAAAAGGTTGGCAGATGAATAGTTTGGTTAAGAGCCACACTGGAAACCACCTTAGGCATAAATGAAGGCTTGGTCCCGAGGGCCACCCTGTCTGGGTAAAATATGATAAAGGACTCCACAGCCATGAGGGCCTATACCTCTGAGACCCTTCTTGCTGAAGTAATTGCCAGGAGCAAAGCTGTTTTCCATGATAAGAACTTTAGATCTGCAGTAGCAGCTGGTTCAAATGGAGGCAAGGTGAGCTTTTCCAACACATAACTGAGGTTTCATGCAGGAATTGGTGATCTTCTGAAAGGCCCTAAATTTCTGGCCCCTCTAAGATACTGCTTTAGCAAAGGATGAGAGAAGATTGGTGGCTCTGTGTCGTAATGAGCTGAGATGGCAGAGGCATGGATTTTTATTGATGAAAAAGATAGTCCTTTGTCAAGCATCTCAGTCAAGTATTGTAAAATCTGAGGAATATTTGGCTCTGCTGTGTCAGTTCCTTGTGCTTGGTTCCAAGCACATAATCTCTTCCATTTATCAGCATAAGATTTTCTAGTACTAGGCCTCCTGGCTTCCAAAATGACATCCATCACAGATTTACTGAGAGGTGTTTGAATAACTACATGATCAGCCATGCTGCTAGGTTCAGTGTTTGGAGCTGATTGTGCAGGATCTGATTGTTTTGCTGAGACAGTGAGGTATTTGAGGCAAGTACCAAGCTGGGAATTGCGACATATTCCTTAGGATTGGGTACCAGTATTGGCGGGGCCAGTCCGGGGCAATTAGTATCATCTTTGTTTTTTCTTGTCTAACCTTTAGTAGGACCTTGGGAAGAAGAGGCAGAGGAGGAAAGGCATAAACTGATAGGTTTTTCCAACAGAAGGATAGGGCATCTACTTTCCATGATTGTCTGTGATAAGTCCTTGTGCAGAATTTGTCCAGCTGATAATTCCGAGGAGAGGCAAATAGGTCTATGTCTGGGCTCCCCCATTTCTTTGTTATCATACTGAAGACTTGTGGGTCTAGTTTCCACTCATGAGGGTCCATAAGGTTTCTGCTTAAGTCGTCTGCCAGAGTATTTCCCTTTCCTGGCAGGAATTGAGCTTGAAGATGTGCTTGGTAATTCAAGGCTGTGTCCCCACAGTGCCACGGCTAGTCTGCAAAGGGGGTATGAATGTGTGTCCCCTGCTTGTTTATGTACCACATAACCGTAGTGTTGTCCGTCTTTATCAGTAGTGTCCTGGATGAAGCAAGTCCTTGAAGGCTGTCAGGGCATTTTGAACAGCTAACATCTCTTTTTGGTTGCTATGCAGATGCATTTGTTTTGGGGTCCATATACCCTGAATGCATCTTCCCGCCAGGTGGGCCCCCCATGCATAGTCTGATGCGTCTGTTGTTAAGGTTTGGCTGGCAGGGGGTAGAGTGAAAGCCCGTCCCATGTTTTGGTGACGTGCCTTTGCCCACCAAAGAAACTCCTGTTGTAGGCAGGAAATGAGAGGAATCATGGTTTCCAGACTGTGACAATGTTGATTCCATAAACGTTTTAGGTACCACTGTAGTTTCCTCATATGCAGTCTTGCATATGGAATCAGTAGAATGCAGGATGCCATGAACCCCAAAGCTTGCAAAGTTTGTCTTGCAGATAACTGGGTTTTTGTTGCCATCTGTTTGAAGTAAATAGTCAGTTGCCTTTGTTTGTCTGGCATGAGGAAAGCCATCTGGACAGTTGTATTCAAGCTTGCAACCAGGAATGTTATCTTTTGAGTGGGAACCAGTTGTGATTTTTTTTCGTTTATTGTGTACCCTAGGCATGTTAGAAGCCTTTTCACAAACGCCAGATGCTGAAAAAGAATGTCCTTGTTCTCTGCTTGAATGAGACAGTCGTCCAAGTAAGGACAGATTTGTATACTTCTTTGTCTGCAAAATGCAATTACTGGTGCCAGGCACTTTGTAAAGACCCTGGGAGCAGTAGATAAGCCAAAGGGCAATGCAGAGAATTGGTAATGCATAAAGCCAGCCTTGAAACGGAGGTATCTTCTGCACGATTCCCTTATTGGGATATGCAGGTATGCCTCTTTTAAGTCTAATGTCACCAGCCAAGCGTTCTTGCCCAGCATGGGCAGAAGCTGCTGTAAAATTAGCATTTTCAATTTTGGAATGTCCAGGAATGTGTTCAAAATTAATAAATACAGTATTGGGTGCCAGGCCTGGTCTTTTCTGGGTACCAAGAACAGTCTCGAATAAAACCCTTGTCCCTTTTCCTGTTCTGGCACTGGCTGAATAGCCCCCATATCCATGAGGGACATAACTTGTTTCTGTGCCTCTACCCATTGATTTTTTGGCAGATCTGGCCAACCGTTTGCAATTGGCAGAGTGTGGAAGTGGAATATGTATCCCTGAGACAATATGTCTAACACCCACTTGTCCTGGGTTATTAACTGCCAATTTTGAGCATAAAGTGCTAATTTTCCCCCTAAGGGTGCTGCCAAAAGATAAGTGCTTGGTGATGGCAGAGGGAAGTCATTGAGGCTGTTTACTGTAGGGTTGCACTTTATTTCCTCCAGATTTGGAGGTAGAAGCACCCCATTGCTTTGACCTGTATGAATCCTGTGACTGGTATCTAGCACCTTTAGGGTGCCTAGATTTGCCCCGTAGAGCTCTGTTGGATACAGGAAAGGACCAATTTTTTGTAGGGCAGTGTCTACTGAATCTTGGTGGCTGCACTTGTAAGAAGTCTTTTACTGTTTGCATAGAGTTAGCTTTGTCTTCCATTTTCTTTAAAACCTCTTCTGCCTTAATACCAAACAGAGTATCATGCTGTAAAGGTGCATCCAGCAATTTATCTTTAACATGATCAGGCAAATTTTGCTCTTTTAGCCAGGCATGCCTCCTAATCACAGATCCAGTAACTGCGGCCCTGCTGGAGGCCCCTAAGGAATCAAAACCACATTGCAAAGTATGCTTTCCAACTTGTTCTGCTGCATGCAATAATTCCTGCAATTCTTTATTTTCTACACATTCAGAAATCAACATTATTTTCTGTTTCAGTAATCCCATAACATGCTGTTGATACTTGAGAATATGAAACTGGCAGTTTAAGACCTTAATTGCCAAGGTTGCAGATGTATAAACCTTCTTTCCCCATCTATCCAGTGCCCTGGAATCTCTGTCAGAGGGGGTAGGATTTTTTGCTGTTGAGGGCTAAACACCTTTTGGACCCTGTGAAATAGTTTCAGGGTCAGCAGCAGGATTTCTAAATAAAAATTTGTGTGAGTCAGGAACCCTGTAATATCTGTCTGACTTGCTAGGAGCTGGAGGTAAGGAGTCTGGAGTCAAGCTTAACTCTGAAAACACATCATCCACAATGTCTAAAACAGGAGGTAAGGTCTATGCTGAGGGAGAAGGAAATCCTTAAGCCTCTTTTTTGATTCTGAGAAATCTTGACTCTCCCAGTGAAAATGCTCCCTCAAAGTATGCAAGGTTTCTCCAAAGGAATAATCTTCCGGAGGAGATACAGATGGAATAGATTCCTCTGCATCAGCATCCTCATAGGGTGGTATAGAAAATTCCTGATCAGAAGAGGAATCAGAAGAAACAGAAACCTGATCTGAAGATTCATAACCAGTGTCTTGCCTAGGTCTCTTATCAGGAGGGGTTTGGGAACCCCTGATCAAGGTAATTAGGTCTTCAGCCATTTTGATCATCTGTTTTTTGGGCATAGAAGCCTGTGCACGAGGCTCATGCATCAGTTTTTTTAGCTTTAGAAGTTGCTTTTGTCTTTGATTTTGAAGCTGGGGTAGGTTTTATATAAAAATGCTGTGGCCTGAATACACCCTCAGAAGCCAGTGCCTGCTCAGCGGCTCCGGACCCATCCGAGGGAGAGACATCCGCGGGTACAATACTTTTGAGAATCTCGCCGCATGCCGAACTCCACATGGGTCTCGGTAGAGACCTGCGATTCAAAAGTAGCGGGTATCAGGGGCTGCAAAAGCACCTCACTGAGTACCGGCGACTGGCCTAGGAGAAGCTTCGTTGTCGGTTTTGGACCTAGATGGTCTGTCTCTGTCCTTTTCTTTGCATTTTTTGTGTACTCCGGTAGTCTGAGTGCTATCAGACGACATTTCAGGATAGTTAAATCAGTTTCCAAAATATTTTGAAGCAAAGATATACCGACGCTTAATAGTGTGTTGGTTAAATCTGTCACAAAACCGACAGCTAGGCACGTTATGATCAGGGCCTAGGCAAGGAATACAGTATAAATGGAAATCCTTATGAGGCATTTGCTTCCCACAAGTAATGCAATTATTAACTTACTGACATCAGTATGGAGCAAGAAAAAGTTTCCCCAACGGGGTACTTAGCTTTAGTAAAGACTTTGTTTCTGACACTCGAATTCGAAAACTTCAAGAGTCGGCCGACCGGTACTTGCATACTGCTTCTGCTTTGGGCACCGTGCAGCAAGAAAGACTAAAGAAAATGGCGTTGGCTGCCTGTTTTATACCCCTGATGACCTGATGTCATGGAAGAGGAGACGGCAACCGACGCAGGACCCAAGACACTGGAATTCAGGCTGACTGAGGGCAGCCTGCCAGCAGATTACCCAAATGTAATGACTGCAACAGTGAAACACTAAGAACATCCACATTGCAAAGTATGAATCCTGTAAATCCTTATTTTCCACACAGTCAGAAATCAACATCATTTTCTGTTTAAGCAGTCCCATGATATGCTGTTGATACTTTAGCATATGGAATTGACAGTTTAAAACTCTGATTGCCAAGGTCGCAGAAGTATAAACCTTTTTACCCCATCTATCCAGCGCCCTGTAATCTCTATCTGAAGGGGTAGGATCTTTTGCAGTGGAAGCCTTAATGCCCTTGGGCCCCTGAGAAATGGTTTCAGGGTCCGTAACAGGATTTCTGAAAAGGAATTTGTGGGAGTCAGGAACCCTGTAATATCTGTCAGGCTTACAAGGGGCTGGAGGCAGGGAATCAGGGGCCATAATGGATTCCAAAAACACATCAACAATGACTAGTACAGGAGGTATAGCCAAAGGCCTGTGCTGAGTGTGGGAGTCAGGAATCCTGTAATATCGGGTCAGACTTACAAGGGGCTGGAGGCAGGGAATCAGGGGCCATACTGGATTCTAAAAACACATCAACAATGTCTAGTACAGGAGGTATAGCCAAAGGCCTATGCTGAGGAAGAAGAAGGAAATCCCTAAGCCTCTTTTTGGATTCAGAAGAATCCTGACTTTCCCAGTGGAAATGCTCCCTTAAGGTATGTAAAGCTTCCCAAAAGAAAAATCCTCAGGGGGAGAAGCAGAGGGAATGGAATCCTCTGCATCAGAGTCCTCATAAGTAGTTACGGACAAATCCAGGTCATTAGAAGAGTCAGAAGAAACAGAGTCCTGTTCAGAGGATTCATAGTCAAGTTCAGCCCTAGGCCTTTTAGAAGGGGGGGGGGTTTGACTACCCCTGATTAGAGTAATTAAATCTTCAGCCATTTTGATCATTTGTTTTTTAGGCATAGGGGCCTGAAAATGTGGCCTGGGTGTCAGTTTTTTAGACACAGATCGAGATTTAGGCCTTAGTATTGAAGATGGAGTCTGTTTAATATGCAAGTCTGTAGGCCTGAATACATCCTCAGAAGCTGGTGCCTGCACAGCGGCTCCGGATCTATCCAAGGTAGAGACATCCGCGGGTTCCATAGGTAAATCATCTCGGACTCCAAATGGGTCTCAGTAGAGGCCTGCGAATCAGAAGTTGCAGGTATCAGGGGATGTGAAAGCGTCTCACTGAGTACCAGCGAACTGGCAACTGGCTTAGGAGAAGTGTCATCGGCGGTTTTGGACCTCAACGGTCTGTCTTTTTTCTTTGCGTTTTTTCGGTACTCCGGTAGTCGGATGGCTAACCGACGTAATTTCTGGATAATTAAACAGAGAACCAAAATATTTAGAAGCAAAAATGTACTGACGACGGATAGTGCGCTGATTAAATAAAGCACAAAACCGACAGCAAGGTATGTTGTGGTCAGGGCCTACACAAGGAATACAGTACAAATGAAAATCCTTATGAGGTATTTGCTTCCCCCAAGTACTACAATTATTAACTTTTACTGACATCAATAAGGAGCAAGAAAAAGTTTCCCCAATGGGGTACTTGGCTTTTAGTTGAAGACTTTGGTTCTGAAACTCGAAAATGAAAATTTCAGGAGTCGGCCGACCAGCACTTGCGAACTGCTTCTGCTTCGGGCACTGCACAGCATGAAAGACTGATGTAATGGCATCGGCTGTATGTTTTATACCCCTGATGTCATGGAGGAAGTGACAGCAACCATCGCAGGACCCAAGACTAATCAGGCCGACTGAGGACAACCTGCCAGCAGATTACCCAAATGTAATGACTAACAGTGAAACATGAAGAACATCAGCTCGCTTCACTGTCAGCCACCCTATCTTCTTCTGATTTTGTACTATGTTTGTATCTTTTCATACAATACAAAATGTATTTGTATTGTATATTTGCATTTGTGGGTTCTTTGTATCGCATTCTTCACTCCATTTCCCCTAAAGTGAAAGAAGTTTGAAATATAATCCTCCTTGAATGCCCGTAAATGTCCCAAACCTTGGAATACTATAGCATGACAAAATCTCATCAGTGCCTTCTCTAAGACAGTCAGAACACCTTTCTGTCTTTTCAGAAAATTCTATGTAGAGGACAGCCCAAGTTCAATATGCACCAAAATGGAGGAGCAGCTCATGCACGAACACTACTGCTGGCATACATATGACAGAGTTCTCACTCAAAATTCATCAAGTACACTATTCTCTGAAGTATGTGAATAAGTCTGCAAAGGAAACCTCAGTGGGGTTAGCAGAAGATAACTAAACATTCCTTTTTTTAAAGCGGTTAGAACACCTGGGTCATTCTTCCTTGTGCCCTATTTCACAGCTTTTCTAAAAACAAAAAACTTCAGTCACTATGACTTCAAAGGGGGGGGGGGGGTTGCACACTCCACATGTCCTCACTTCTTCAATCCTACCTAAATTTTGTTCCAACCACAAGGATTTAAAAATTATAAACTTGTCTACTTTCAACACCAGGAATTTCTGGAAGGGAAGCAACTGGGCTAATCAAATACAAGCAGAACAAAAAGAGGAAATACAACTTCCGACGCAAAGGGTCTTTTAACTGATATAGTGAGAACCCATACACTATAATTTATCAAGGAGAACTGTGATTGGCATATAAATGTAGAACGAGTACCATCCAAAAACAAACTTCAACAACAGAAGAAGCTCAAACAGAAGAGAAGACCTTGAGGTAAGATGCCCTATTTCCCAGAGTGCTGGTCCATGTATTAGCACTTGGTGGGGTGTACTGCATAAGTATCTACTGCAGCTAAATTCCTTTAACAAGCACTAGAAATTGACAACCTTCCTGCTCCCAGTGCAATGCCCTTTTACTGCATTCAGTAAAGGCCTAATCAGCCTAACAACATACAATCCAATGTACTACCAAATAGTAAATGGTTTTAAAACACAGTAACACCTTCCTTACAAAAAGCAAAGATGGGGAGAAAAGTACAGTTTTGTACCTACCATAAATGTAGATGTTCGAGGATCCACATTGCTGCAGTCCTAACAATTGGGTAGTCCGCTGTCCAGTCAGCCCGAATACCAAAGTATATGGCTGACGTCGGTCACGGCGCATTAGACTGACGTCAGTACGTCAGGGTACTAATGCGCATGACCGACGTCATATCCTCAGTCTTTTCTTGCCCCAGATGTCAGAAGACCCTAAAAAGACAAGGCCAATACCAAAACACACCAAACATACCTGCACCAAAAATATATACAATATATACAAAGGTACCAGAATATAATCTCACCTACACAGCGACCCCTAAACACAGAGGGGAACGAGGGAGGATTGACTGCAGCAATGTGGATCCTCGAACAGCTACATTTATGGTAGGTACAAAACTGTACTATGTTCTTCATTCCACATTGCTGCAGTCCTAACAATTGGGTAGAATCCCAAAGCAGAGGTAAGGGAGGCTGGCAAATCATAAGGAAGCAGGAGCTGATAACATGCCTTGCAAAATAGCTGTGGCAAAACCAGCCCTAGACTTAGAGTAGAGAGGAAGGTGGTAATGCTTAGAGAAAGTATGCACTGAACTCCAAGTAGCTGCCTCCAAAATATCCTTAGTTGCCACCCCCCTTAGAAATGCTGTTGAAGTGGCAGTAGCCCTAGTGGAATGAGGCCTAATCCCAGCTGGAATCTCTTTGCCATGATGGGAATAACAAAATGCAATGCAAAATCCAATCCACCTAGAAATAGTTTGTTTTGACACAGGCTTGCCCTGCGAACTCAAAGCAAAAGAAACAAACAACTGCTGAGACTGCCTAAATTCCTTAGTCCTGCTTAAATAATAACGCAATTGCCTGTGTACATCTAAAGTGTGCAAAATCTTTTCCCCTTTATTTTGGGGATCTGCATAGAAAGTAGGCAAATGAATAGTTTGGTTTAAAGCCACACTAGAAACCACCTTAGGCATAAAGGAAGGATTAGTACGTAATGATACCCTGTCCTTATGAAAAATCAAAAAAGGCTCAACCGCCATAAGGGCCTGTAACTCAGAAACCCGTCTTGCAGAAGTAATGGCCAACAAAAAGCAGTCTTCCATGACAAGTATTTCAGTTCAGCAGTAGCCGAGGCTCAAAAGGTTGTAGAGTAAGTTTCTCCAACACAAAATTGAGATCCCAAGCAGGAGTAGGAGCTCTACGTGGGGGTCTTATATTCTTTGCCCCTCTAAGAAATTGCTTGAACAAAGGATGTGAAAACAATGGTGGGTCACAATCATAGTGAGCTGATATTGCTGCAGCATGAATCTTAATGGAAGAGAAAGACAAACCTTTGTCCAATAACTCAGTAAGATATTGAAGAGCCACACTCAGATTTGGCTCAAATCTCCAAATTGTTTGCTGCACTCCAAAATAAAAATCTCTTCCATTTTTCTGCACACTTTCCTTGTACTAGGTCTCCTGGCTTCCATAATCACATTTAAAACTTGTTGAGGAAGTTGAGACCTGCTGTCTTTCAAAACAGAATATGCCAGGCTGTTAGATGAAGAGAGTGAAGCTTGACATTGAGCAGGTGACCGTCTCTGAGACAACAGGTGTGGAATCAAGGGTAAAGGCCATGGAGGCTTCTTTACCAGACTCCTCAGTAGTGGGTACCAGTGCTGCCGAGGCCAATCTGGAGCTATTAAAATCATCCTTGGCTTGTCTTGTCTGACCTTTAGAAGCACCTTTGGAAGAGGAGGCAGAGGTGGAAACGCATACACATGAAGATTTTTCCAACTGAAAGAAAGAGCATCCACTTTCCAAGCTGTGTGATGAAACCTCTTTGTGCAAAACTTTGGCAGCTGGTGGTTTAGTGGAGAAGCAAACAGATCTATGTCTGGAGTTCCCCAGGACACTGTCAAGTTTTGAAATACATGAAGATCCAGTTTCCACTCGTGGGGATCCATGATTTGTCTGCTTAACACATCTGCTAAGGAGTTCTGTGCTCCCGGCAGAAACCTTGCCTGAAGAGGTAGTTGCAAGCTGAGCGCAGTCTCCCATAAAATCATTGCTTGCCTGCACAATGGGTAAGAATGTGTTCCCCCTTGTTTGTTGATGTACCACATGACAGTTGTGTTGTCTGTTAGAATCAACACCTGCCCTGGAAGAAGTAACTCCTTGAAAGCCATCAATGCAAATTGGACTGCTAACATCTCCTTCATGTTGATATGTAGATGCTGTAGTCTGGCAGGCCACTTGTCTTGTATCCACTTTCCATTTAGATGAGCTCCCCAAGCAATGTCTGAGGCATCTGTCGTTAGAATCTGACTCGGCTCTGGCCGGGTCACAGAGAGTCCCTTGTTTAGGTGACATTCCTGAGCCCACCACAAAAATTCCTTTTGAATGCAAGGTATTATTTGAATGACAGTGTCCAAATCCTGGCAGTGCTGTGTCCATACATTTTTGAGATACCATTGTAGCTTCCTCATATGCAGTTTGGCATTGGGAAGCACCAGAATACAAGATGCCATGAACCCTAAGGCTTGAAGGACTGTCCTTGCAGTCAGCCCGGACTGAAGAGATAGTTGATGGAAGTAACTGGAAAGATTCTTTTGTTTGTCCGGGGTTAAAAAGGCCATCTGGGCTGCTGTATTCTGTCTCACACCCAGAAAGCACATGTCTTGAGAGGGTACTAGACTGGACTTTATTTCGTTCACAGAATACCCTAGGCATCTTAGCACTGCTATGACATATTCCAAATGCTGTAGGAGGTCTTCCTTTCCTTGAGCCAGAATCAGGCAATCGTCCAAGTAAGGATAGATTTGAATTCCTTTTAGCCTGAAGTAAGCTATCACTGGAGCCAGAACCTTTGTGAATACTCTGGGCGCAGTAGATAAGCCAAAGGGCAATGCAGAGAACTGATAATGAGAATTTCCAGCTCGAAAACGCAGATACTTTCTGCAACTTAGTCTTATAGGCACATGAAGGTAAGCCTCCTTGAGATCTAAAGTTACCATCCAGTGATCCTTGCCCAGCAGAGGTAAAAGCTGTTGTAACGTCAACATTTTGAACTTGGGAATGTCCAGATAAGTGTTGAGGATAGATAAATCCAGAATTGGTCTCCACGTGTTCCCCTTTTTTGGTACTAGGAACAGGCGAGAATAAAATCCTAGGCCCCTTTCTGGCACAGGAACCGGCTGAATGGCCCCTATGTGGAGTAACAGAGAAATTTGCTTGTGAGCCTCTTGTCTTTGTAGAGGAGGAATGTCTGGCATGCCTTAGAAAGGAGGCAAGGTATGGAAATAAAACCTGTAACCGTGGTGAATGATATCCAGAACCCATCTGTCTTGGGTAATTAAATCCCAATTTTCTTTGAAAAGAGACAGTCTTCCTCCCAACGGTGCTGCCAGGCGAGAATGAACTGGCAGCTGAAAAGGCAGGTCATTGGGTCTGCTTACGAAAGGACTGACCCCTGCCCTCACCAGAAGTCTGAGCAGGGGAACTCCCTGTCCTAGGCCTAAAAGAACCCTGAGCTCTGCCCCTACCACGCCTAGACCTACCCCTAGAATGGCAATCATAAGCAGGGTAAGTCCATCCCTTAGCAGGCCAAGTTCTACTAAACAATGGAGGCTGCACCTGCAAAAAATCTTTAACAGTTTGCATAGACTTAGCCTTGTCCTCCATTTTCTTCAAAACTGCTTCTACAGGCGAACCAAACAACACATCAGACTGCAAAGGAGCATCCAAAATCCGTGTCTTAACATGCTCAGCTAAATTCTGATCTCTCAACCAGGCGTGCCTACGAAGAACAGAACCAGTGGCAGCCACCCTGGAGGAGGCCTGCACAGCATCAAAACCACATTGCAAGGAATGTTTACCCACCTGTTCAGACACATGAACTAAATCCTGCAACTCTTTACACTCAATACCTTCCGCCAAAGCATCCACCTTAGATTTCAACTGAGAAAGAAGAGAATTCTGATATTTCAACATGTGAAACTGACAATTCAACGCCCTGATGGCTAAAGTGGAAGAAGTATACACTTTCTTTCCCCATCTATCCAAAGCCCTTGCCTCTTTATCAGGAGGGACAGGATTTTTAACAACTGAGGCCTTCACACCTTTGGGCCCCTGAGAGACAGTTTCCGGGTCTGCCCTAGGACTCTTAAAAAGATACTTATGAGCTTCAGGCACCCTATAATACCTATCCGGTTTAACTGGGGCAGGAGGCAAAGAATCAGGATGCAGGGAAGCCTCTGCAAAAACATCTTCCACCACATTCAAAACAAGAGGTATAGCTAAAGGCCTATGCTGGGGTAAAAACAAGAATTCCCTAAGCCTTTTCCTGGAATCAGAGAAATCTTGACCTTCCCATTTAAAATGCTCCCTCATGGAATGCAGAGTCTCTGAAAATGAAAAATCCTCAGGAGGAGAAGCTGAAGGAGTAGAATCATCCACATCAGAATCAGAATAAGGAGGGTACTCCTGCAAGTCTTCAGTCAAGACTCAGAAGCCTCCGAGCATTGCTCAAAACTCTCAAACTCAGGTTCCACCCTAGGCCTCTTATCAGGAGGGGGCATAGAACCCCTAATCATAGTAATCAAATCCTCTGCCATTTTAAGCATATGTTTCTTAGGCAAAGACCCTGAAGCACTAGGAGAAACCCCCACTGAAGCAAAACTTGGCCTGCCCCTCAAAGAAGCCTTGGAAACAGAAGGGGAGGCTCTAACCACCTTAGGAAGAGAGGGAAGAACAGCCACCTGAGAAGCCCCCTCAGCCTGGCCTACTTCCTGAGAGGAAACATCTTGTAACAGTAAAGTCTCTCCCTGAGACTCCAAAGAAACACCTGGCAAAACCTCCGGCTCCACTGAGTTTCTAAAGAACCGACGCCTGGGACTGTCGGTTCTTCCACTCTAGGCTTTGCTGTTTTGTCCTTGCGCTTTTAGCGAAGCAAGGCCGGAGCACCCGACGGCATTTTATAGTTACAACGCTTCCCAAACACTAACCTGGCACAGTCTAACCTTCTCTTAATAGTGCGTTTGTTAAACCTAGCACAAGAGCAGCATCCAACAACGTCGTGCTCAGGCCCTAAACAAGGTATACACAAAGTATGGTAATCCCTATGAGGTATCTGTTTCCCACAAGAAATACAGTTATTCACTTTTTCTGACATCCGGTTAAATACTGAGGCAAGAAAAACCAAAATATTCCCAACGGGTACTTAGCCAACTTTGATTCGGTCTGAAACTCTGGCTTCAGAAACTTTCAGAACGCCAACCTGCACTCGCAAAATTGCTTCTGCATCGGACCATGCGGCAAAAAAGACTGAGGATATGACGTCGGTCATGCGCATTAGTACCCTGACGTACTGACGTCAGTCTAATGCGCCGTGACCGACGTCAGCCATATACTTTGGTATTCGGGCCGACTGGACAGCGGACTACCCAATTGTTAGGACTGCAGCAATGTGGAATGAAGAACATCAGATGGTTAGCTTGCTTGTGTCTAAACCCTACAGACAGAGAACCACAAGCGGCCATGCACACTTAGGATGCATAGAAATGGCATAGTTAGGCATATATCAAGTATGTCATGGAGTACACTTTTGGCACCCTAAATTAAGGACATGTCTGTTATCACTCAGGACCATGTTTCATACCTGTGAAATGTTTGTTTTGGTTTTAAATATTACAGTGAACATTACCGGCAGAATTATTAGTACTGAACTGGTAGGGTCTTCAGAAATGCACAGTCCACAGTGGGGAGTGGGTAGGAATACACTTTACAAGATGGTGTTAAGCTGATGCACAATTCCAAATAATAAAAAGCTACATTCCTTGTACAGAGTGCATTTTTTCCTCTTTTCTAAACCTCTGGGCCAGACAGACTGGAACAAAGATCAGAAACAACTTTCAGAAAGAAATGAGTGTTGAGTGTTCAGCTCAGAGATTTCTATTCATTGTGGAAAGCTAAGTAAAGCTGTCTGAATGCAAAAGTCTAATGCTCTAACATTCAGTGAATCAAGTTAATGGCTAATATAAACAGCATCTTCCAGGATGTACTTCTGCACCATCAGAAAAAGTTCAAAGAGAGGTTTTAACAACATACTGGTTAAAAAATTCAAGTATCAGAGGGAAGCAATTTCTTAACTGGGCCACATATTCCCCTCAGACGAAAATAATTTTCTTAATAACAGAATGCACTAACTCAAAGGTTTGCTTTGCATTAGTTCATGAAAGGCAAACAGTGGAAAGACATGGAACTTTATGGCGGAATAACAAACGCTCAAGCTCCTAAAGATTACTGAAAAAGGGCAGGTATACCTTCAGAATCACTTCAGAGGAAAGGGATACATCTGGGTCCAAACACAGAACCTTTTTCACTTGTTCATGGATTCCTAGCAGCTTCTAGAATCTCCATCATCTTTTCAGGTTAGACTGGTGGTTTGGCTGAATTCCACACTATCAGAGAAACTAAATCCTCAGATGGAGGTAAACATCTTCCATACAAGACAACACTTGAAAGAGCCATGTTCTTGGGTTTAAAATGATGCTCACCTGGTACATCAAAGAACAAAAGTGGGCCTTGACTTCTCCATATTGAACCTTGCCAACCAGAACAACACGAGCAATGCTGCAACCTCCAGAAATGCAAATACATCTACTTCTGGAATGTTCCACTTCCAGAAGATGAACTCTATGCTCTCCTATGTCAGGCTAATAAGGAAGGTGATCACATGAATCTCATGTATCCAAGAGCACATTCAATTCTTACAGGATATCAATTGTCTGGCAGGAAAAAAATGTATTAAGAGAGAGACATTTTTAATGCATCAGCTGATCAGCAATGGACAACCCTTTTATATGGGTGTACAACCGGACTTGTCTTTCCATCTATTTCATTGTCAATTTTTTCCAGTAAGCCCCAAAACTCAGGTACACTGTGCTATCACTCCACAGTAAGAAAACTGGTCTAGTCTCACAGACAGTTCACTCTCCAACTACTAAGTGAAAACAGCTCCTTGCAAGATACAAAAAGCTATGACGTGCATAGTTATCAAAGATTTGTAAAACTGGGTTGAGGACAACTCACTGAAAACAATTTAGTCAGACAAAATCACTGCATACCAGTTCCACTGAAAAAACATTTAATACAATTCAAAATAAACATGAAACAATCAAACACACCCAAGGAATACTATTCACACCCAAGGAATACTATTCACAAACACTTTTTATGTGGGGGGCAAGCACCTCCTTACTTAAATATAGTCGTATAACTGTGTAGAAAAGTGAAAGTATCACACACAGCAATCACTGCCAATGCACATATGCAAACCTGATCAGCACTAATTCCTTACAATTCACCACACATCTATTTCTGCTTCTATATTACATAACTATATCTAGTTATACTACTGTCTTAAGTGAAACTGGCTTTTGACCATTTACACTGACTGATTCTGGCATTTGATACCATGACAAGAATACATAAACACATAACTTGCCCAGCTTAAATAACTTATCAATTGCAGATGCTCCATGTGGCAGGGTGCCTCATCAAGGAGGATTCCCTCATAGATCAACTAATGTAGTAGAAAAGCACAGTTGTGTACACTTACCATAAAGGTAGATGTTCAAGTGTATTCACTGTTGCAGTCATCAAACTTTGGTTATCTGCCTGCAGGTAGCCCTCAGTTGGCCCGAACACCTAAGTCTTAGGATTTCTGCGTCAGATGCTGTCGCTTCTTCCATGATGTCAGGTCGTCAGGGGTATAAAACAGGCAGCCGACGCCATTACATCAGTTTTTCTTGCCCCAAATGTCAGGAGCCCACAAATAGGAAGCTAGTATATGGTGGGAAACACCACCAGTAAAAATTAAATACCAATGCCATTAGGAATGGCCATAGAGAGGAGAGGCAGAAAGATAGAGAAAGCCAGGGGTCTGGAGGGAGGGAAACCAGGACTGCAACAGTGAATACACTCTAAACATCTACATTTGTGGTAAGTGTACACAACTGTACTATGTTCTTCGTGTTTCACTGTTGCATACATCACACTTGGGTTGATTCCCAAAGCTGAGGAAGGGTGGAGGCAGTCAAGAAGTGTTAGGGCTGGCTAGTAGGCCTTGCAAGACTGCTGTGGCAAATCCAGCTCTGGATTTAGAAAAGATAGGTAAGTGGTAATGCTTGGTGAAGGTGTGTACAGAACTCCAGGTAGCAGCTTCCAGAATATCCCTGATAGGGACTCCCCAGAGAAATACTGTAGAGGTGGAAGGAGCCCTAGTGGAATGTGGTCTGATCCCCCATGGGGTAGGTTTTCCATGGTACTTGTAGCAGAAATGGATGTAGTGTGCTATCCATTTGGAAATAGTTTGCTTTGAAATGGCCTTACCCTCTCTGCCTGTCCCTGTAACAAAGCTGACTAGCAGCTAGTCCAATTTTCTGAAAGGTTTAGTCCTGTCCGAGGGTTAGGGAAGAAGGTTGGCAAATGGATGGATTGGTTTAGAGCCACACTGGACACCACCTTAGGCATAAAAGACGGGTTAGTCTTGAGGGAAAACCTGTCAGCATGGCAAATAATGAAGGGTTCCACATCCATTAGTGTCTGTAACTCCGACACTCTTCTTGCTGAAGTTACAGCTAAAAGCAGGGCTGTTTTCCAAGAGAGGAATTTTAACTCTAATGAAGCTGCAGGTTCAAAAGGGAGAAGCGTGAGCTTTTCCAGTACAAAGTTAAGGTGCCAGGCAGGGGTGGATGCTCTCCTAGGGGGACTTAAGTTGTTAGCCCCCCTCAGGAACTGTTTGATGAGAGGGTGAGAAAATAGAGGTGGCTCAGTATTATAATGAGCTGAGATGGCAGAGGCATGAATCTTAACGGAGGAGAAGGATAGGCCTCTGTGGAGTAGCTCTGCTAGGTAATCCAGGATTAGAGGTAAGAAGGGCACTGCTGTGTCCTTCCCTAGAGACTGATTCCAAGGACAACATCTTTTCCACTTTTCAGCATAGGATTTCCTAGTACTGGGCCTTCTGGCTTCAAGAATGACATCCAGCACCTGTTTGCTGAGGGTTGCTGATGGTGCATTCAAAGGATAAGCCAGGCAGCAAGGTTTAGGGATTGCAATTGTGGATGCAAAATCTGCCCCTCCTGCTGGGACAGCAGGGTTGGAGTCTGGTGAAATTGCCATGGTGGCACTGTTGTCAAGACTGTGCAAGAGTGGGTACCAGTGCTGGCATGGCCAGTCTGGGGCAATAAGAATTGCCCTTGGCTTGTCCTGTTTTATCTTGAGTAGTACTTTTGAGAGGAGGGGCAGAGGAGGAAAGGCATTAATGGACAGGTTTTCCCATTGAAAGGATAAGGCATCCACCTTCCAGGCCCTGCTGTGAGGGTTCCTGGTGCAGAACTTGCTCAACTGGTTGTTCTTGGGGGAGGCAAATAGGTCCACCTCTGGTGTCCCCCACCTCTGGATCAGAAGGTTGAAGGTGTTGGGCTCCAATTTCCACTCGTGTGGGTCTAGGAGATTTCTGCTCAAGTCTGCCAGTGAATTTTGTTTGCCTGGCAGGAACTGAGCTTGTAGATACACTTGGTTGCTCAAGGCTGTGTTCCACAGGGTCATGGCTAGCCTGCAGAGAGGGTATAAATGGGTCCCCCCACCCCCGCTCGTTTATGTACCACATCACAGTAGTGTTGTCTGTTTTTATAAGCAGTTGTCCTGGAAGGATTAGTTATTTGAAGGCTGTCAGAGCATTCTGTACAGCTAGCATCTCTTTTTGATTGATGTGCAGGATAATCTGGGCTGGGCTCCAGTGGCCCTGAATGCACTTGCCTGCCATGTGAGCCCCCCCATGCATAGTCTGATGCGTCTGTTGTCACGGTTGGGGTGGTGAGGGGTTGAGTGAAAAGCAGTCCCTTGTTGTGGTTGCATGCTTATGCCCACCAAAGGAACTCTGCCCTTAGACAAGGTATGATTGGAATGACTGTTTCCGGGTCCTGAGAATGCTGGTACCAAAGACTTTTAAGTACCACTGAAGTTTCCTCATATGCAGTCTTGCATATGGAATTAGCAGAATACATGAGGCCATGAACCCTAGGGCTTGCGGTATTTTCCTTGCAGATAGCTGGGTTCTGGTGGCCATTTGTTTGAAGTAGTTTGTCAGCTAGACCTGTTTTTCTGAAGTCAGAAATGCCATCTGGGAAGTTGTGTCCAAGCTTGCTCCCAGGAATACAATCTTTTGACTAGGCACCAGTTATGATCTCTTTTCGTTGATGCTGTACCCCAATGAAGAGAGAAGGCTTTTTTTACAAATGCCAGGTGCTGAAGTAGCACTTCCTGATTGTCCGCCTGAATCGGGCAGTCGCCCAAGTATGGGAAAATTTTGATATTTCTTTGCCTGCAGTATGCAATGGCTGGAGCCAGGCACTTTGTGAATACTCTAGGCGCAGTAGATAAGCCAAAGGAAAGTGCAGATAACTGATAGTGCATAGAGCCTGCCCTGAAGCGTAGATATTTCCTGCATGACTCCCTTATGGGGACGTGCAGATAAGCTTCTTTTAAGTCTAGAGTGACTAACTAGGCATCCTTGGCTAGCATAGGGAGAAGTTATCTGTATGCATCTTGAATTTTGGGACCACCAGAAAGATGTTGAGAGTTAAAAGATCCGGGATTGGGCACCAAGAGCCCTCTTTTCTGGGCACCAGGAAAAGTCTGGAGTAGAAACCCTGCCCCCTTTGTTCTATTGGAACAGGTTAAATAGCTCTGATACTGAGCAAGGAAAGTACTTGCTTTTGAGCCTCTGTCCACTGGTTTGGAGGGAGGTCTGGAAACCCGCTTGGTGTCGACAGTGTATGGAAGTAAAACATGTACCCCTGGGATACAATGTTTAGGACCCATCTGTCCTGAGTAACAGGCATCCAGTTTTTTGCATGAAGGGCAAGTTTTCCTCCTAGGGGCACAAGTAATTGGACAGGGCTGGGGAGGATAACTGAAAAGTCATTGTGAACCTTTTCCATAAGGGGGCAGCTTACCACTCCCTGTTTTTGAGGTGGGGGCACTCCATTGTTTAGATCTATGCATACCCTGAGACTGTAGTCTGGGTGGTCTGTTTCCTCTGGGTTTGGTATGAGAAGGCCTGGAAAGGACTAATTTTTAGAAGGCCAATGCCTACTGAATCTAGGTGGTTGCACTTGTACGACTTCTTTAACAGTTTGCATAGATTTAGCTTTTTCTTCCATCTTTTTAAGAACCTCCTCTGCTTTGGTGCCAGATAAACAGTCCTTATGTAAAGGAACATCTAGTAATTTGGATTTGACATAATCTGGCAAGGTTTGTTCCTTCAGCCAATCATGCCTTCTCAGTACAGACCCAGTGACTGCAGCCCAGCAAGATGCTTCTACGGCATCAAAGCCACACTGCAAAGTATGCTTACTAACTTAGTTTGCAGACTGCACTAGCTCTTGTAAATCTTTATTTTCTGCCCAATCTGGAAGTGACACCATTTTTTGTTTAATTAGTTCCATGATATGCTGCTGGTACTTCAACATGTGAAACTGGCAATTCAATGCCCTGATGGCAAGAGTTGCAGAGGTATATACCTTCTTACCCCATCTGTCTAAAGCTCTGGAACCCATCTGAAGGGGTAGGATTTTTGGCTGTAGTAGCCTTAGTACCTTTAGGTCCCTGGGAAAAGGTCTCTGGATCCACAGTAGGTTTCTTGAAGAGAAATTTGTGGGAATCAGGTACTCTGTAGTACCTGTCAGGTTTCATAGGGGCAGGGGGTAAAGTATCAGGAGTAAGACTGGATTCCATAAAAACATTATCTACAACATCCAGGACAGGGGGGTATAGCTAGAGGCCTGTGCTGAGGCAACTCTAAAAATTCTCTGAGTCTCTTTTTGGACTGAAGGTAGTCTTGGCATTCCCAGTGGAAATGATCTCTTAAAGTATGCAAGGTTCACAAAAGAAAAATCCTCTGGAGGGGAGGCAAAGGGAATGGATTCCTCTGCATCTGAATCCTCATAGGTTGATAAGGATATGCCCTGATAATCAGAAGGGTCAGAGTCATCGGACTCCTGGTCTATAGAATCAGAATGAAACTCAATTCTTTGTCTCTTAGCAAGGGAAGGCTGGCTTCCCCTAATTGGTGTAATACGGTCTTCAGCCATTCTAAGCATTTGTTTTTGTGGCATGGGAGCTTGAGCATGCATTTTGGTCTTCAGTTTTCTAGGCATAGTGCGTACTCTGGGCCTCAGAAACTCCATAGTTTTAGCTAAAAATAAAGTTGTCGGTTTAATTTGAACATCGGTAGGTCGGAATACACCCTCACAGCCTCAGAAGCCAGTGCCTGCACAACAGCTCCAGACCCATTCAAGGTAGAGACATCCACAGGTTCCATAGTCGAAGAAGCATCTCACTGCATACCGGACTCCAAATTGGTCTCAGCCGAGGCCTGTAAATCTGTAGAAGCGGGCATCAGGGGCTGCAAAGGCGCCTCACCGAGTTCTGGTGGACTGGCAATGAGCTTAACGGAAGCATCGTCGGCAGCTTTGGACCTATGCGGTCTGTCTCTGTCTTTATCTTTAAGTTTTTTCGGAAGATCGGTAGTTGGATGGCTTATCGAAGTCATTTTGGAATACGGAGAACGAGAGCGAAAGAATTTAGCGACAAAGATAGCCCAATGACGAATGGTTCAGGCGTTAAACAAGGCACAAAACCAACAGTGAGGGACATCGTGGTCTGGGCCTAAACAGATGCTTTCCACAGGCAAGACAATTGTTAACTTTTTCGGACATCGGTTAGAGCAAGAGAAAAAGGATCCCCAACGGGATACTTGGCTTTAGAAGACTTCAGGATTACAGACTCGAAAAACGAAAATTTCAGGTAGCGGCTGACCTACACTTGCGAACTGCTTCTTCTTTGGGCTCCTCCTCGACAAGAAAGACTGATGTAATGGCGTCGGCTGCCTGTTTTATACCCCTGATGACCTGACGTCATGGAAGAAGCGACAGCATCCGACACAGAAATCTTAAGACTCTGGTATTCGGACCGACTGAGAGCTACCTGCAAGCAGATAACCCAAGTGTGATGACTGAAACAGTGAAACACGAAGAACATCATATACGTTATAGCTAACACTAGGATCTTTAGGATGCTCTACAAATTTGCTAAATCTCAAGAAGAAGAAGAAAGAGTGGTAGAAAGGTAGACAAGAAGGCTGTATTCTGAAGTACTAATGCATCACAGAAGGCCTGACTCCAAAAGTCACGGTCCAAGCAAAGAAATACAGAAGGTGGAAAACAACCATCAGGAGACTGCTGCAAAATGTTTGCATCTCTAAGTACTGAAAGCAACTGTACATCCCATCAGCTGACTTCAGAAGGATTTGGCAGATGCCAGACCTCTCCTCAAAGTGAGAGAGAAATTAGAAGTTATGTACTCACCATAACGTTCCATCTGAGTAGGTAGTTCATTTGTCTGCAATCTGTGGGTTACGGATCCGATATCGGATCCGAGCCGGCAACTTGTTTCAAGCTAATGGATCCGAGCTCCTAGCTCCTCCCTTCACCCATAATCCCCTGCTAACCCTCCATGACCTCAGATTGAGTTTGCCCCTCAACATATATCCAACAAAAGGATATCTAACTACTAGTAGATCCGAAGAAGGCCAGGGGAAAGGAGGGGGGGATGGTTGCAGACAAATGAACTACCTACTCAGATGGAACGTTATGGTGAGTACATAACTTCTAAATCTGAAGTAGGATGTTCATTTGTCAGCAACCTGTGGGACAGAGTCCCCAGCTACCTGCACCTTGGGTGGCCATCATGGAAGGATATTACGAAGCACCGCAGAGCCAAAGGATGCTCTCCCTCTAGAAAGCACGTCTAGTTTGTAGTGGTTAATAAAGGTATGAGATGAAGCCCAAATGGCTGCAGAACAAATATCATCCAATGGAACTCTAGACTTGAAGGCCGCAGAGGTAGAAATGGAGTGGGTGGAATGAGCACGAACTCCTTCTGGTGCGGGTCTACCCGAGGCTTGATACGCCAGTAGGATACATTGAGAAATCCAGCGAGATAAAGATACCTTAGAGATAGCTTTCCCCAAGTTAAATTTAGCAAAGGAAACGAACAGCTGGTCGGCTTGTCTATGGCCAGCTGTCCTATGAGTATAAAAGCGAAGCTGCCTATGAACATCTAATGAGTGCAGCTTGCACTCTCTCTTATTCTGATATTTGGGGTAGAAAACCGGTAAATTTATGGATTGATTTATGTTTGTTTCTGATGCTATCTTGGGAAGAAAGGAGGGATTGATCCTGAGGTACACTCTATCTGGGTGAAAGATCAGGTAAGGAGGCTTCACAGAGAGAGCTTGAAGCTCCGACACTCTTTTCGCTGAAGTGATGGCTACAAGGAATGCTGTTTTCCATGACAAGAATTTGAGATCTACTGAAGCAGCGGGTTCAAAGGGTGGAGCAGTCAAGGCTTGAAGAACTAATGTAAGATCCCAGGGGGGCACGGCTTCCTTTACAGGGTGTCTAAGTAAAAGGTGCCCTTGAGAAAGGTTTTACACAACTTGGCCGACATCAAAGGCCCTGTATCATGTCCCACATGGTAATGTGATATGGCTGCCAATTGCACTTTGACAGTTGAACAACTAGCGCCTTCCTGAAAGAGTTCAGTTAGGAAGTCTAATATGGATGGAAGAGGAGCCGTAAAGGGATCTAGATCGTGATGCTCCGCCCAGATGGAAAAACGTTTCCATTTACTGTGGTACACTTTCCTGGTGGAGGGCTTATGCGCTGCCACGAGGATGGCTTTGACTGGTGAAGAGATACCGGGAGTCCTAACTAGGAGTGGAACTGGAGCAACCAAGCTGTCAGTTTCAGATTGTCCAGGTTTGGGGTCGGTAAGTTCGACAGATGGGAGATGAGATCCGGAGTGGGATCTAGAATCCAAGGGTGATTCACAAGGTGAGACCACAGGTAAGGGAACCAAATTTGCCGAGGCCAGAATGGGGCAATGAGGATCATCTTGCTCCCCAACCGTGAGGCTTTCTGTAAGAGTTGTATCATTAGTGGTAGAGGAGGATAGGCATAGAGTAGACCGGGTGGCCAAACATGCACCAGAGTGTCTCTTGGAGTTTCCCCTGGAGGGGGGATTAGAGCGAAGAAATTGCCACATTTGGTGTTTGATGGAGATGCAAAAAGATCGCAGCAGGGTTGCCCCCATGTTGCGAATATCTGCTTCGCTACTAGTGGATTGAGAGACCACTCGTACGGGGTAAGAAGGGTGCGGCTGAGCTTGTCCGCTAGGATGTTGGTCGTCCCCGGAATGTGCGTTGCAATCAGAAAGCGGTTGGAGGAGATCGCCCATTCCCACACTCTCATGGCTTCGCGGCATAGAGGGTAAGATCTGGTTCCCCCCTGTTTGTTGATGTACCAGACTACCAACATGTTGTCCGACTGAATTGCAATCGTTCCTGTGGGGAGGAGGCCCTGAAGTGCTTGCAACGCCAACAGCACCGCTCTCATCTCCAGAACGTTGATATGCAGGGAGGTCTCTGTATCGTTCCACGTGCCTTGGACTGCCCTGTCTGAATAATGCCCCCCCCCACCCGAGGCGGGAAGCGTCCGTGGTCACCGTGGCGAGAGGGGGAGAGGTGCAGAAGGGACGGCCCGTATGGAAGTTCGAGGATTGGAGCCACCATAGTAGCGCCCTCCTGCAAGCCTTGCTGATAGCAATGGGATGGTGGAGAGGAAGGGATAGAAAGGACCATTGCACTAACAGAGTCCATTGCAGTACCCGCATGTTCAAACGGGCGCATGGAAGGAGCGTAATCGCTGCTGCCATGGAGCCAAGTGCCCTCAGGACCAATTCTGCTGGTGAAGCCTCTGATTGGAGGATAGCCCGCACATGAAGTTGTAAGTTCCGGATTCTCTCAGAAGTTATGAAGGTTCACAAATCTCTGGTGTCTATTCTGGCACCTATGAATTCTATGACCTGCGTTGGAGCCAGTAGAGATTTGTCGACATTGATAGTAATGCCTAACTGTGGGGCTAGACGGAGAAAGAAGTCTCTGGCTGAGCAAAGTAGATGCCTTGTTGGTGCAGTCAGGAGCCAGTCGTCCAGGTACAGAAAGACCTGTATTCCCTGGAGTCTCAGGTGGGCCGCAATCACTGCTAATACCTTGGTGAACACCCTGGGGGCTGTGGTGAGGCCAAAGGGAAGGACCCTGAACTGGTAGTGACTGGCCCCCAGCCGGAAGCGAAGGAACCTCCTGGATTGTTTGTCCATTAAAATGTGGTAGTACGCATCCTTGAGGTCTATGGAGCACATCCAATCGTTCTCCCTCAAAAGGGGGAGAATAGATTGAAGAGTGACCATCCGGAATTTTTCCTTGGTTACTGACAGGTTCAAGCGGGAAATGTCTAGGATCGGTCTCAAGTCCCCTGTCTTTTTTGACACCAAAAAGAACCTGGAGTAGAACCCTAATCCGAGCTGGTCTTGGGGGACGGGCTGGAGGGCTCTTTTTCTTAGCAGCTGCTTTATTTCTGCAGCTGCAGCCTCCCTCTGATCGGGTGGTACATTGGGGAGGTTCTTGGATTTGGGGACATGGAGGAGTGGTATTTTCTACCCTCTGGATATAATGCGAAGCACCCAGCTGTCTGTTGTGATGGACTCCCATGCCGCTAGGTGTTCCGAGAAGCGCCCCCCGACTGCCTCCAGAGTGGAGCAGCCGAGCAACCCCACAGGGCTGCTGTGCGGGCCGCTCAGAGAAAGGTTCTCTGGACCTAAAGTTTCTCGGAGCCCCTCTGCCCCTGGGGCGGCGTCCTCCCTGTCCACCTCTGCCATAGTAGGACTGGTTGTCCGGAGCTGGTTGGGAATGTTGTGATTTTCAGAACCACATCTTCTTCTGACCCTTTTGGTTCCTCGAAAAGGACCGCTGGGGAGCAGAGAAGCGGACTCCGATGGCAGACAACGTCTTCCCGCCCTTCTCGCTCTGGACAAGTGTCTCGCGAACTGTTTTACCAAATAGGGCAGAACCATCGAAAGGGGCGTTCACGAAGGACGCTTTAAAGGGCTCCGTAAAATCGCAATGACGGAGCCAGGCCTGACGTCTCATGACTAGGCCTGTTCTGCTAGCCCTAGCGGCTCCCTCTGTGGCGTGGGACAATAGCCGCATAGAGGTGTTTGAAATTAATCTCAGAGTGGCCATTCGGGTGGAGTACAATTGTTTGTCATCCTCCGACATGGACTCAGGGGGGGATGCAGTGTATTCTTCGATAAGATCCCGCTGCATCCTGATGACATGTGCCATGTAGTTCAGAGACCTTACCGAGAAGGTCGCTGAACTAAAGACTCGCTTCCCTAAGCGGTCCATCAAACGGGACTCTTTGCTCGGTGGATGGACTGAGGGGCTCTCCTGAGCCAATTCCCTCTTCATGGCTGCTGCCGTCAACATGGCATCTACGGGGGGCCCCTTACTCCAATGTGATCGGTCTGAGGGGGGGGGCTAAGAATCCTATCCGGGCGTTTCGGTATTGGCTCCACGGTGTCCGGATCCTTCCACGCCCTGGTGGTAATGAGGTCCACCAGGGGGTCGGCCGGAGGGGACACCCAAGAGGTAGACGGGCCTGCCTCAAATGCCTCCAGAAACACGGACTCATCAGGAGAAGACTTGGGGGCAGACCACCCACCTCTGATCCTCAGCATCTCCACGATGTCTCCAAAGGAGACATCCTCAGGGGACGATCTTTGGGAGCCTTCCCCTTCCTCCAAGTCCGTGTCCTCGGTTAAGGACTCAGGGGAGTCCACGTGCCTCCTTTTGCACTTATGTTTACGAGGAACTTCCTCGGGGGGACTGTCCAAGGAAGCCTCGCCAGCAACATCTTGTTCCAATGGAACCATCTGTGACATCGAAGCAGGCTGTCCCTTTGGCCGGGTGATGGAAGCCTGGCCCAGCAGAGAGGGAGTGCAGGGAGGGGCCGATGCAAGGACCAGGGGTCCGGATGCTATCAACAGAGCCCTCTCCACAACATCGAAGGCCAAGGGAGAGCCACTCTCTAATGGATCCGAAAGTCGGCTTCCACTCGGATCCGATGAAGGGATCGGAGCCGGCGTCGAGACCGTCGGATCCGAGGGACCAGTGGGCTCCGACCTAGATGGAGCCGAAGGCACACTGAATCCCCCGGATCCGAAGCTCGGACCACGGCTCCGAGAGGTCGGATCCAACAGGCTCAAGGGCAGGGTCGGATCCGAAGTACCAAGTACTGTCGGTGCCGACCCAAACCCGGCTCCAACGCTGCTCGGCTCCGAACGCTCTGAACCCGGATAGCGGGTCGGAGAAGGAGCAATAGGGTGGAAAAAAGGTGTCGAGCTCCCCCCCCTGGGGGGAGGGGAGGCAAGAGCACTCCCATCTGCAGCTGAGCCTGGATGAATCTTCACATCATCCGGTCCAAGTCTGCATCGGATAAACTAAAAGTAGATCTCGAAGAGGCCACCGAGGCAGGCCTGGAATGCCGCCTCGATGACCTCGACGGAGATCGGGTCTCCTCCTCCTCGGGCCCTGGGGAGAAACAAGGGGATCGGAGCCGAGGAGGAGGAGACCTAGAAGCAGTGGGAGGGAGAAGCCCGCTTAGCTGGCGGGGCCGAAACGGAGGTCTCGGCCCACCGCTTGTGGTGCTTCTCCCTCCTGGCCTCCCTGTCCTCCGACACTTTAGCGGGAGTTTGAGTCCCGGACGGAGGCAGGGGGGCAGGAGTGGCAGCGACCACAGGCTGTGGTGGAGCCACGGGGGCAGCAGAGGTAGCGGAGGCCGAAGCCGACTCCGGGGGTAAAAGTCCCACAAGGACCAGCTTCGACCTCCGCTCTTTCAGTACCCTGGGGTTGAACGCTGCACAGATGGTACAGCCTGAGGTAAGGTGTTCAACCCCAAGGCACTGAACGCACCGAGTGTGGCCATCAGCCGGGGAGAGCTTATGGCCACACTCGGTACATTTGGAAAATATGGCTTTTGGGACCTCAGCCATTTTTTTTAAAGAAAAAAACAACTACACACACACAGGCCCCAAAAAGAAACACAACACACACTCACACACTAACGACCAGCAAAGGGAGGGGGAACTAATTAAAGAACAAATAATAAGGGAGCCTAACACTTGCACACTTTTTATTAATTAATTTAACTAAAAAAGAAAAATTCTGACAGGAAAAGTACAGATAAAAGTAGTAAAATTCCACTTAGCTGACAAGCTCAAAAGGATCCAGCCATCCACAAGCACGGCAAATTAGATCTGAGGTCATGGAGGGTTAGCAGGGGATTATGGGTGAAGGGAGGAGCTAGGAGCTCGGATCCATTAGCTTGAAACAAGTTGCCGGCTCGGATCAGATATCGGATCCGTAACCCACAGGTTGCTGACAAATGAACATCCTACTTCAGATCTGCTATTCCGTCTTGTTAAACACAAATTCATTTCAGACAGAAAATGAACTGGCAGTGCATATTCAAGGTGTGAATGGCTCATTTTCCTCTCCTTGTTTCTACCACTGCAAAAAAAAAAAAAAAAAAAAAAAACAGGAAAGAGAACAGACGTTTAAGGACAATTATGACAATTTTTAGGAGAAAATGTGGGTAAGTTCTAAAACAAATACTCAGGCCTAGTGAAAGATATATTCCTCCCTATAGGCAATGGTATGAAAGCAAAGGTACTGGCACACTCCTTTCCAAGTCACAAACTTTACCTGCAAAACCAGCAAGTTTAAATGAATGACAGGAAAGAATGTCAACCATGATTCTCGTGTCTCAAACAGAAAAAAAGTTTTTTAAAAGAGGGCTGAGATACAAAACTCTTAAGGAAAGTGACTGACCAGCCAACTGCAGGGTCACAATTCTGTCTTCTCTTCATAAAGTAAAGATGAGAAGAAACAGCTAGCATGCAATGCGGAACCCAGAGAATAACACTGTCAAATTATACAGCTGTTTAGCAAAAGTCAGAAGTGATATCCCTGCCAAAATGGAGAAAGTACAGTTGTGCACACTTACCATAAATGTAGATGTTCGAGTGTCTTCACTGTTGCAGTCATCACTATAGGGTTCTTCCTGCCGGCAGGCAGTCCTCGGTCGGCCAGAATCCCAAAGTCTGGGTCCGGTGTCGGGTGTTCAGTCATGCTCCCTGACGTCAGAGCGCCAGGAGTACAAAGCTGCCAGCCGACGCCATGTTCTCCAGTTTTTCTTGCCCCAGATGTCAGATGCCCAAAAATGAAGGCTAATAGTAAAACAAAAATGTAACATACAACAAACCCCATACCCTGTAGCAAATACACCTCAGAAGAAGGGTGAAGTAGGAAACCACACTAATGAAAGTATAAGAGGGGACAGGAGGGAGGGTAACCCAGACTGCAATAGTGAAGACACTCGAACATCTAAATTTATGGTAAGTGTAAACAACTGTACTATGTTCATCGTGTTTCACTGTTGCACTCATCACTGTAGGGTTGAATCCCAAATCTGAGATAAAGGGTGGTGGTTACAGAGTAGGAGGGGTGTCTAGAAGGCCCTGCAAGACTGCAGAAGCAAAGCCTGCCCTAGACTTAGAGTAAAGAGGGAGATTATAGTGCTTAGAGAAAGTATGCACTGAACTCCAAGTTGCAGCTTCCAAAATATATTTGGTAGGTACTCCCCTGAGAAAGGCAGCTGAAGGAGCAGCAGCTCTGGTAGAGATAGTCCTAATTTTTCCTGGGATTTGCTTTCCATGATGAGAGTAACAAAATCTGATTTCATGAGCAATCCATTTAGAAATGGTCTGTTTTGAAATAGCTTTGTCTTGGGAATTTGTTGCATAAGAAACAGTTGCTCTGTTTTTCTGATATCCTTGGTTCTGTCCAGGTAAAAACGAAGTTGCCTGTGTACATCCAAGGAATGCAAGATCCTTTCCCCCTTATGTTGTGGATTAGTGAAAAAAGTTGGCAGGTGAATAAATATTTTGATTTAAAGCCACTTTGGAAACCACTTTAGGCATGAAAGTAAGATTAGTCCTTAAAGACACCCTATCTTGGTGAAAAATAATATAAGGTTCCACAGCCATGAGTGCCTGTAACTCAGAGACTCTCCTGGCTGAGGTCAAAGCCAGCAGGATAGCTGTCTTCCATGATAAATACTTAATATCAGATGTGGCAGCAGGCTCAAAAGGAGGCAGAGTGAGTTTTTCCAGAACATAGTTGAGGTCCCATGGCAGGTATAGGTGGTGTCCTAGGGGGCCTTAAATTCTTTGCTCCTCTGAGATATTGTTTCAGAAGTGGATGCGAAAAAATTGGAGTATCTGTACTGTAATGTGCAGAGATAGCGGAGGCATGTATTTTTATGGAGGAGAAGGATAAACCCTTATATGGCATGTCTGTCAGGTAATGTAAAATCAATGGGATATTAGGAATGAGAGGATCCGAATCCTGAGCATGCATCCAGGTGCAAAATCGCTTCCATTTACCTGCATAAGATTTTCTAGTGCTAGGCCGTCTGGCTTCTAAGATGACATCCATGACCTGTTTGGGAAGGGTAGGATTAATCATAGACCCTGAATTCGCCAGGCTGAGAGTTTTGTTATGAGAGTGCAGAACCTGGCCCTGGTGTTGGGACAAAAGATTTAGAATCAGAGGTAAAATCCAAGGAGGCTCCTGGGATAGATTCATCAGTGTTGAGTACCAAAACTGACGAGGCCAATTTGGGGCCAGTAAAATCATCTTGGGTTTGTCCTGTTTGATCTTTAGTAACACCCGTGGAAGAAGAGGTAGTGGAGGAAAGGCATACCCAGAGAGGCTTCTCCAACTGAATGAGAGAGCATCCACTTTCCATGCTAGTTTGTGAAATGTCCTTGTGCAAAAAATCTGTAACTGGTGGTTGAAGGGGGATGCAAATAGATCTATGTCCGGGCAGCCCCAGGCTTCTGTAATCATCTTGAATATTTGGGTGTCTAGCATCCACTCGTATGGGTCTGACAGGTTCCTGCTCAGGCTGTCTGCCAGAATATTTTGTTTCCCTGGCAGGAACTGAGCTTGTAGATCCACTTTGCAAGCTACAGCTGTGTTCCATAGAGTCATGGCTAGTCTGCAAAGGGGGTAGGAGTGTGAACCCCCTTGCTTGTTTATGTACCACATAACTGTGGTGTTCTGTCCGTATCAGTAGTTGTCCTGGCTGTAGAAAATCCCTGAAAGCCAAGAGGGCATTCTGTACAGCTAACATCTCTTTTAAATTGATATGTAGGTGCTTCTGATCCTCTGTCCAAAAACCTTGCAGGCCTTTCCCCTGCAAGTGGGCTCCCCATCCGTAATCCGAGGCGTCCGTGGTTAACACCTTAGCCCAAAGGTTCCTGGAAATTATAAACTCAAATGCTATGGAACAACTAGTCACCACTCCCACAACAGGGGATAACATACTAGACCTGATCATTACCAACATGGGGACTCTATGCTCCACACCTGAAGTATATCCCTCATTGGTAAGATCAGACCATAAATTAATTTCACTGGATGTCCACATCCCGAGCCCAGAAAACCACAGTGAAAAACGTCTCAAAAGCGAACTTCTCACTTCTCAAAACCGAAGTGGAATCCTTCAAGGCCCCAGGGCCAGTGGAAACTACGGCCCAAACTGCAGAATCCTATATAAACGCATTCTACGGACATCTCCAGGAATGCATGGATCATGCTATCCCAAACAAAACCAAAACCCAAACATCCAAAGGCAGGCGTCCAGTCTGGTGGACCCCAGCCATAAATAAACTGTACAACAGAAGGAGAAAGATACTACATGATAGAGCAAAATCCCTAATAGGGAAGGCATCCCTGATCAGTACTAGCAAAAAATTACTATCCCTCATAAAATCCTCCAAGGCCAGCTTTGAGAGAAAAATTGCTCAGGACACTAAAGACAATCATAAGGCTTTTTTCAGTTATGTTAGGAACCTGGGATGCAACTCCCAGACTTGTTCTGAGTTGATTCTAAACGACAAAAAATACACTGAACCCACAGACATCGCCAATATCCTGGCAGACAGGTTCAGTGCAAACTTCTCCACCCCCTCCCCCCCAAAAAAAGAGCAAGTATCTATCCCGGCAGAGGACTGCCTCCCAAACATCTCTGATGCTCAGGTGAAGGCTGCCCTCTCCAAAGCAAAAACACTGCTTCCATGGGACCAGATGGCATCCCGGGTTGCGTCCTACATGAACTCCAAGAAGAACTAATCCCTCAAATAAAACAGCTGTACAATCTCAGCCTCACTACAGGATATGTGCCCACAGAATGGCATACAGCAACAGTGGTCCCACTCCACAAAGGTGGAGCCTCCACGGACCCTGGAAACTATCACCCCATAAGCCTGACTAGCTTAGTCTGCAAGGTTATGGAGAGGATCATCATGGAGCTCATAAACAAAGACATTGGGGACCTACAGACACTAGATCCTACCCAGTTTGACTTCGTCAAGGGCAGATCCTGCCTTTTGAACCTGGTTGACTTCTTCGAAATAGTCACCAAAGCCATAGATGAAGCGAAGGTAGTCCACAAAGCCTATCTGGACCTAGAAAAGGCATTTGACACAATACCCCACTCGGGCATCATAGATAAGCTATCCAGCTTAAATATAAACCCCTATGATACAAGATGGGTCGCAAACTGGCTCAAAGATAGAACCCACAGAGTGAGAGTTGCTGGAGCCATGTCAGACTCGAAACCGGTCACAAGTGGCATCCCACAAGGTTCTGTCCTGGGACCGCTCTTGTTTGGTATATACTTTTCCGAGGTACAGGCCAACGTGGGAGGACTATGGCTCACCAAGTTTGCAGACGACTGCAAACTAGGCGCCATAATCAACTCTCCAGCTGACACAAACATCCTTCAAAAAGGTCTCACAAAGATGGATAACTGGTGCCAGAGCCATGGTCTAAAGCTAAATGCCAAACAGTGTATAGTCATACCCTTTGGCAAAAACAATGTGCCCACAAATTACCACATAGGCGGTAACCCATTAAGTACAGAGAAAGTAATTAGGGATCTGGGGACCCAAGCTGATAGCAATCTCTCCTTTGACAACCACATTGCCAAAGTGGTTAGAAAGACCTTTTACATAGCCCACCTCATCATGAAAGGATTCACATCTAGATCAAGAGAGGTAATCGTGCCCCTTTATTCATTCCTCATCAGGCCCATCATAGAATACAATGCCCCTTTTGGGATGTACCTTACCCGACACCTGCAGCAATTAGAAAGACCCCAAAAGTACCTCACCTAGAGGATCAAGGGACTCAAACCGATGCCATATGCTGCTCGGTTAAAAAAACTCCAGCTCTACTCAGTTGCATACCGCCTACTTCGAGGCGATCTATTCCTGATGTATAAAGCTATGTCTAATCCAGAATTAATGGACATGCTCCACCTCAGTAAATCTAAATCTCTTAGAGCCACACGCTCAAGGGACATGAACCTCTGCACTGAAATAAACAGAACTTGCTGGAGGGACAGATTCATAACCCAGAGGCTCCCTTCGCTCTGGAACAGAATTTCAATTCATGTTAGGCAGAGCACCTCACTGAATCTCTTCAAGAAGAATCTTGATGAGTGGATGGAGGATTGTAGGTTTGTTCCGGGGATTACTTCCGTGTCACTATTAGACAGAGGCACAGCAAACTAAACCTTAAAAAGGGCACAGTATACTCAAATCAAGGGGTGGCGTAAGCCAAACAAAATCAGGCCAGGCTTATAATTGCCCCAGGGCAGATAGCCTAGTATGAACTTATGAACCTATGAACACTTGGCTGGCTGGAGGCAGACTGAAGGCTTTCCCTTTGTTGTGAAGACATGCCATGGTCCACCAATGGAATTCCTTTTGTAGGCAAGGCAAGACAGCAATCTGTGTATCTAGACTGTGGCAATGCTGGGACCATACACTTTTTAGGTACCATTGTATTTTCCTCATATGTAGTCTTGCATTTAGTATGTGAAGGATGCAGGAGGCCATGTAACCCAAAGCCTGCAGGAATTTCCTTGCAGTTAGCTGAGACATTAACGCCAAGGTTTTGAAAGTTGAAGCCAGCTGTAGTTGTTTTTCGGACGTCAGGAATGCCATCTAGGTTGTTGTGTTTAGAAGAGCACCCAGAAAAGTTATCTGTTGTGTGAGTGTCAAATTTGACTTTATGTTCACAGTGAATCCCAGGTACTTGAGTAGATTTTGAACAAATTCCAGGTACTGGAGTAAGACCTCCTTGCTCTCTGCTTGAATAAGGCAGTCGTCCAGATAAGGGCAAATTTGAATTCCCTTGAGTCTGCAATACGCTACTACTGGTGCCAGGCACTTGGTGAAGACCCTGTGCGCAGTAGACAAGCCAAAGGGCAGCGCAGAGAATTGGTAATGTTTCGAGCTGGCCTTGAACCTAAGGTATTTTCTGCACTCCTGTCTGATAGGGATGTATAGGTAAGCCTCCTTTAAATCCAATGTCACCATCCATGCATTTTTGCTCAACATTGGCAGGAGCTGCTGCAGAGTAAGCATCTTGAACTTTGGTATCTCCGGGAAAGTATTTAAGACTGACAGATCCAGGATGGATCTCCATGAATTTTGTTTTCTGGGAACTAGAAAGATCCTTGAGTAAAAGCCTTGCCCAGTCTCTGATTGTGGAACCAGTTCTATGGCCCTCATAGCCATGAAGGATCCCACCTGGTTTAATGCCTCTGCCCATTGGTGTTTTGGGCAGGTCTGGCCATCCGTTTGGTCTTGGCAAGGTATGAAAGTGGAATTTGTAACCTCTTGAAACTACATCCAGAACCCACTTGTCTTGGGTTATTTAAGTCCAATTTTGTTGAAAAAGAGAGAGTTTTCCTCCTAGAGGGGCTTCCAGGAGAGAAGTTCCTGGAGCCATGCAGGGGGAGTCATTGAGCCTGTTTTCTATAAGATTGAGGTCTGTCCTCTCCACCCCTGGCGGTGGAAGCACTCCATTGTCTAGGTCTGTAAGAGGTATGTGCTTGGGCCCTCCCTCTGGAGCGCCTATATCTACCCCTCTGAGGCCTGTCCGAGCTGGGAAAGGACCAATTTTTAGTTGGCCAATTTCTGCTAAATCTTGGGGGCTGAACTTGTAAGAAATCCTTAACCGTTTGCATGGATTTTGCCTTATTCTCCATTTTCTTTATCATCTCTTCAGCCTTAGAACTAAACAAAACATTATGCTGAACAGGAGCATCCAGTAACTTTGCTTTCACTTGATCAGGTAAGTTTTGTTCCTTTAACCAAGCATGCCTTCTAATGACTGTGCCAGTGGCAGCCGCCCATAATGAAGCCTCCAAGGCATCAAAACCACAGTGTAAACCATGCTTCCCCACTTGCTCAATAGCATGCATCAAACTGTGTAATTCCTTATTATCTGCACATGCAGAAATGGTACCTAACTTTTGTTTCATAACAGACAGCAGGAATTGCTGATATTTTAGCATATGAAATTGACAATTTAAAGCCCTAATAGATAAAGCAGCAGAAGTGTACACTTTTTTGCCCCTTCTCTCCAAAGCTCTAGAATCCTTACCTGTCAGAATAGTTTTTAGCAGAGGCGGCCTTAACACCCTTAGGACCCTGAGAAATGGTTTCTGGATTAGCAGCAGGATTTTTGTAAAGGAACAGGTGGGAGTCAGGGACCCTGTAATATAAGTCAGGCTTAGCAGGGGCTGGAGGAAAGGAGTCAGGAGTTAAATTAGACTCAGAAAAGGCATCATCCATAATATCCAAAACAGGAGGAATAGCCAGGGGTCTATGTTGGGGAAGAAGAAGGAAATCCCTAAGCCTTCTCTTAGATTCAAAGTACTCCTGTCCTTCCCAGTGAAAATGTTCCCTCATGTCATGTAAAGTTTCCCCAAAAGAAAAATCCTCAGGGGGAGAAGCTGATGGAATGGATTCCTCAGCATCAGAATCCTCATAAGGAGAGAAAGAATATTCCTGTTCAGAGGAAGACACTGAAGAAACAGATGCCTGATCAGAGGATTCATAATCCAATTCTTGCCTTGGCCTTTTGTCTGGAGGGGGATATGAACCCCTAATCATGGTTAGTAAGTCCTCCGCCATTTTAATAAGCTGTTTCTGAGATTTGGGTCCCGGATCAGAAGAGGCCTGGGCTGGTGTCTTTGTTTTAGAAGGAGTCTTCGCCTTTGTCTTTGGCTTTGCCTTTATCAGAAGCTGTGTAGACCTGAAAACCCCCTTGGAAGCCGGTGCCTACACAGCGGCTCAGGACCCATCTGAGGGAGCATTGTCCTAAGGTCCTGCAGCTGGAGTACTCAAAGGCCTAGTTGGCTCCTCGTGGGAGTCCATTTCGGCAATTGGTTCTGAAATGGTTGACGACAGGGGCTGCAAAAGCACCTCACTGATGACGGCTGAACCTGTAGCTGGCTCTGCTTGTAAACCGTCGTCTGATTTGGACCTCGGAGGCCTGTCCTTATCCTTGCGTCGTTTGTGAACTCCGGTAGTCGGAAGCATGTCCGACGACATTTTATAATTAAATCGCCTGCCAAAGTAGTGAAAAGCCAAATCGTACCTTCGCTTAATAGTACGTTGGTTAAATCTAGCACAAAACCAACTAGCTACGTCGTCAGGGCCTAAACAAGGAATACAGTAAGAGTGGAAATCCTTATGAGGTATTTGCTTCCCACAAGAAATACAATTATTAACTTTTTCTGACATCGGACTGGAGCAAGAAAAAAGTTTCCCCAACGTTGTACTTAGCTTTGAGAAGAAGTAAGTCTTCGGACTGAAGCACGAAAAAATATCAGGAGTCAGCCGACCGGCACTTGCGAACTGCTTCCACCGCACGGCAAGAAAGACTGGAGAACATGGCGTCAGCTGGCAGCTTTGTACTCCTGGCGCTCTGACGTCAGGGAGCATGACTGAACAGCCGGACCCAGACTCTGGGATTCTGGCCGACAGAGGGCTGCCTGCCGGCAGGAAGAAAGTACAGTTTTGTACCTACCATAAATGTAGATGTTCGAGGATCCACATTGCTGCAGTCCTAACTATTGGGTAGTCCGCTGTCCAGTCGGCCCGAATACCAAAGTATATGGCTGACGTCGGTCAGGGCGCATTAGACTGACGTCAGTACGTCAGGGTACTAATGTGCATGACCGACGTCATATCCTCAGTCTTTTCTTGCCCCAGATGTCAGAAGACCCTGAAAAGCTAAGGCCAAAACCAAAAATTCCAAACATACCTGCACCAAAAATATGTACAATATATACAAAATTACCAGAATATAACCTCACCTACACAACCACCCTTAAACACAGAGGGGAAGGAGGGAGGGTAAATTGGACTGCAGCAATGTGGATCCTCGAACATCTACATTTATGGTAGGTACAAAACTGTACTATGTTCTTCATTCCACATTGCTGCAGTCCTAACTATTGGGTAGAATCCCAAAGCAGAGGTAAGGGAGGCTGGCAAATCATAAGGAAGCAGGAACTGACAACATGCCTTGCAAAATAGCTGTGGCAAAACCAGCCCTAGACTTAGAGTAGAGAGGAAGGTGATAATGCTTAGAGAAAGTATGCACTGAACTCCAAGTAGCTGCCTCCAAAATATCCTTAGTGGCCACCCCTTAGAAATGCTGTAGAAGTGGCAGTAGCCCTAGTGGAATGAGGCCTAATTCCAGCTGGAATCTCCTTGCCATGATGGGAATAACAAAATGCAATGCAAAACCCAATCCACCTAGAAATAGTTTGTTTTGACACAGGCTTGCCCTGCGAACCCAAAGCAAAAGAAACAAACAACTGCTGAGACTGCCTAAAATCCTTAGTCCTGCTCAAATAATAACGCAATTGCCTGTGTACATCTAAAGTGTGCAAAATCTTTTCCCCTTTATTTTGGGGATCTGCATAAAAAGTAGGCAAATGAATAGTTTGGTTTAAAGCCACACTAGAAACCACCTTAGGCATAAAGGAAGGATTAGTACGTAAAGATACCCTATCCTTATGAAAAATCAAAAAAGGCTCTACCGCCATAAGGGCCTGCAACTCAGAAACCCTTCTTGCAGAAGTAATGGCCAACAAAAAAGCAGTCTTCCATGACAAATATTTCAATTCAGCAGTAGCCGCAGGCTCAAAAGGTTGTAGAGTAAGTTTCTCCAACACAAAATTGAGATCCCAAGCAGGAGTAGGAGCTCTACGTGGGGTCTTATATTCTTTGCCCCTCTAAGAAATTGCTTGAACAAAGGATGCGAAAACAATGGTGGGTCACAATCATAGTGAGCTGAAATTGCTGCAGCATGAATCTTAATGGAAGAGAAAGACAAACCTTTGTCCAATAACTCAGTAAGATATTGAAGAGCCACACTCAAATTAGGCTCAGAAATCTCCAAATTGTTTGCTGCACTCCAAAATAAAAATCTCTTCCATTTTTCTGCGTACACTTTCCTTGTACTAGGTCTTCTGGCTTCCATAATCACATTTAAAACTTGTTGAGGAAGTTGAGACCTGCTGTCTTTCAAAACAGAATATGCCAGGCTGTTAGATGAAGAGATTGAAGCTTGACATTGAGCAGGTGACCGTCCCTCTGAGACAACAGGTGTGGAATCAAGGGTAAAGGCCATGGAGGCTTCCTTACCAGACTCCTCAGTAATGGGTACCAGTGCTGCCGAGGCCAATCTGGAGCTATTAAAATCATCCTTGGCTTGTCTTGTCTGACCTTTAGAAGCACCTTTGGGAGAAGAGGCAGAGGTGGAAAAGCATACACATGAAGATTTTTCCAACTGAAAGAAAGAGCATCCACTTTCCAAGCTGTGTGATGAAACCTCTTTGTGCAAAACTTTGGCAGCTGGTGGTTTAGTGGAGAAGCGAACAGATCTATGTCTGGAGTTCCCCAGGACACTGTCAATTTTGAAATACATGAAGATCCAGTTTCCACTGTGGGGATCCATGATTTGTCTGCTTAACACATCTGCTAAGGAGTTCTGTGCTCCCGGCAGAAACCTTGCCTGAAGAGTTAGTTGCAAGCTGAGCGCAGTCTCCAATAAAATCATTGCTTGCCTGCACAATGGGTAAGAATGTGTTCCGCCTTGTTTGTTGATGTACCACATGACAGTTGTGTTGTCTGTTAGAATCAACACCTGCCCTGGAAGAAGTAACTCCTTGAAAGCCATTAATGCAAACTGGACTGCTAACATCTCTTTCATGTTGATATGTAGATGCTGTAGTCTGGCAGGCCACTTGTCTTGTATCCACTTTCCATTTAGATGAGCTCCCAAGCAATGTCTGAGGCATCTGTCGTTAGAATCTGACTCGCCTCTGGCCGGGTCACAGAGAGTCCCTTGTTTAGGTGACATTCCTGAGCCCACCACAAAAATTCCTTTTGAATGCAAGGTATTATTTGAATGACAGTGTCCAAATCCTGGCAGTGCTGTGTCCATACATTTTGAGATACCATTGCAGCTTCCTCATATGCAGTTTGGCATTGGGAAGCACCAGAATACAAGATGCCATGAACCCTAAGGCTTGAAGGACTGTCCTTGCAGTCAGCCCGGACTGAAGAGATAGTTGATGGAAGTAACTGGAAAGATTATTTTGTTTGTCCGGGGTTAAAAAGGCCATCTGGGCTGCTGTATTCAGTCTCACACCCAGAAAGCACATGTCTTGAGAGGGTACTAGACTGGACTTTATTTCGCTCACAGAATACCCTAGGCATCTTAGCACTGCTATGACATAATCCAAATGCTGTAGAAGGTCTTCCTTTTCTTGAGCTAGAATCAGGCAGTCGTCCAAGTAAGGATAGATTTGAATTCCTTTTAGCCTGAAGTAAGCTATCACTGGAGCCAGAACCTTTGTGAATACTCTGGGCAGTGGATAAGCCAAAGGGCAATGCAGAGAACTGATAATGAGAATTTCCAGCTCGAAAACGCAGATACTTCCTGCAACTTAGTCTTATAGGCACATGAAGGTAAGCTTCCTTGAGATCTAAAGTTACCATCCAGTGATCCTTGCCCAGCAGAGGTAAAAGCTGTTGTAACGTCAACATTTTGAACTTGGGAATGTCCAGATAAGTGTTGAGGATAGATAAATCCAAAATTGGCCTCCACGTGTTCCCCTTCTTGGTACTAGGAACAGGCGAGAATAAAATCCTAGGCCCCTTTCTGGCACAGGAACTGGCTGAATGGCCCCTATGTGGAGCAACAGAGAAATTTGCTTGTGAGCCTCTTGTCTTTGTAGAGGAGGAATGTCTGGCATGCCTTTGAAAGGAGGCATGGTATGGAAATAAAACCTGTAACCGTGGTGAATGATATCCAGAACCCATCTGTCTTGGGTAATTAAATCCCAATTTTCTTTGAAAAGAGACAGCCTTCCTCCCAAAGGTGCTGCCAGGCGAGAATGTACTGGCAGCTGAAAAGGCAGGTCATTGGGTCTGCTTACGAAAGGACTGACCCCTGCCCCCACCAGAAGTCTGAGCAGGGGAACTCCCTGTCCTAGGCCTAAAAGAACCTTGAGCTCTGCCCCTACCACGTCTAGACCTACCCCTAGACTGGGAATCATAAGCAGGATAAGTCCATCCCTTAGTAGGCCAATTTCTACTAAACTTGGAGGCTGCACCTGCAAAAATCCTTAACAGTTTGCATAGACTTAGCCTTGTCCTCCATTTTCTTTAAGACTGCTTCCACAGGCGAACCAAACAACACATCAGACTGCAAAGGAGCATCCAAAATCCTTGTTTTAACATGCTCAGCTAAATTCTGATCTCTCAACCAGGCATGCCTACGAAGAACAGAACCAGTGGCAGCCACCCTCGAGGAGGCCTGCACAGCATCAAAACCACATTGCAAGGAATGTTTACCCACCTGTTCAGACACATGAACTAAATCCTGCAACTCTTTACACTCAATACCTTCTGCCAGAGCATCCACCTTAGATTTCAATTGTGAAAGGAGATAATTCTGATATTTTAACATGTGAAACTGACAATTAAACGCCCTCATGGCTAAAGTGGAAGAAGTATACACTTTCTTTCCCCATCTATCCAAAGCCCTTGCCTCTTTATCAGGAGGAACAGGATTTTTAACAACAGAGGCCTTCACACCTTTAGGCCCCTGAGAGACAGTTTCGGGTCTGCCCTAGGACTCTTAAAAAGATACTTATGAGCTTCAGGCACCCTATAGTACCTATCCGGTTTAACTGGGGCAGGAGGCAAAGAATCAGGATTGAGGGAAGCCTCTGCAAAAACATCTTCCACCACATTCAGAACAGGAGGTATAGCTAAAGGCCTATGCTGGGGTAAAACAAGAATTCCCTAAGCCTCTTCCTGGAATCAGAGAAATCTTGACCTTCCCATTTAAAATGCTCCCTCATGGAATGCAGAGTCTCTGAAAATGAAAAATCCTCAGGAGGAGAAGCTGAAGGAGTAGAATCATCCACATCAGAATCAGAATAAGGAGGATACTCCTGCAAGTCTTCAGCCAAGACTCAGAAGCCTCGAACATTGCTCAAAACTCTCAAACTCAGGTTCCACCCTAGGCCTCTTATCAGGAGGGGCATAGAACCTCTAATCATAGTAATCAAATCCTCTGCCATTTTAAGCATATGTTTCTTAGGCAAAGACCCTGAAGCACTAGGAGAAACCCCCACTGAAGTTAAACTTGGCCTGCCTCTCAAAGAAGCCTTGGAAACAGAAGGGGACGCTCTAACCACCTTAGGAAGAGAGGGAAGAACAGCCACCTGAGAAGCCCCCTCAGCCTGGCCTACTTCCTGCGAGGATACATTCTGTAACAGTAAAGTCTCTCCCTGAGACTCCAAAGAAACACCTGGCAAAACCTCCGGCTCCACTGAGCCTTCTAAAGATCCGACGTCTGGGACTGTCGGTTCTTCCACTCTAGGCTTTGCTGCTTTGTCCTTGCGCTTTTTGGCCGAAGCGGGCGGAGCCTCCGACGGCATTTTATAATTACAACGCTTCCCAAAAACTAACCTGGCACAGTCTAACCTTCTCTTAATAGTGCGTTTGTTAAATCTAGCACAAGAGCGGCATCCAACAACGTTGTGCTCAGGCCCTAAACAAGGTATACACAAAGTATGGTAATCCCTATGAGGTATCTGTTTCCCACAAGAAATACAGTTATTCACTTTCTGACATCCGGTTAAATACTGAGGCAAGAAAAAACCAAAATATTCCCAACGGGTACTTAGCCAACTTTGATTCGGTCTGAAACTCTGACTTCAGAAACTTTCAGAACGCCAACCTGCACTCGCAAAATTGCTTCTGCATCGGACCATGCGGCAAAAAAGACTGAGGATATGACGTCGGTCATGCGCATTAGTACCCTGACGTATTGACGTCAGTCTAATGCGCCCTGACCGACGTCAGCCATATACTTTGGTATTCGGGCCGACTGGACAGCGGACTACCCAATAGTTAGGACTGCAGCAATGTGGAATGAAGAACATCCCTACAGTGATGACTGCAACAGTGAAACACGATGAACATCATATCCACTGTACAATGTACTTATAAGCAGTTTCAAAAACCTTAAACACTAGCCACAAAGTTTTGGTGGGATCAGAGTCTACATCAGCAGTAAGGCCCTGAAGTGGAGCTGGCCGATACCCTGGCTGTGGAGGATATCCTTGGTTTGTACTGGAAGAGTTTCCTGTAGCATTACATGTCATCTGCCCTACAGGCCATTTTTGGCCAGAAAGATAAGATAAAATCTTCAGGACCTTCTTCTCTTGATTTTGTAATCAGGCAGAGAAATCAGGAGGAATAATGGAAACCCAAACAGGACCTTGTCAGTCATGCACTACAGAATGCATCCATTAGTCACCATTTGCCTAGGAGCCTGGAGAAGAACACAGACGAACATTCTCTATCCCAAAAACTAATCTTCGGGTGCTCCATTTTCAGAAAGTTCAAACCAGGCAAGCTCTGATACAGGTATTTTGGAATCCTATTAACTCTACCTGGGATTTAAAATACTTCTATCTATAGCCACTACTCTCTCTGCAAAGGGGCTATGGCCACAAGCTTGTTTAGTAGAAGACAATTGACTGTTGTCAGATCAACTCCGGACAGACCCCAAGAATCAGCTTTCCATCCAACACCTCTCTAGCCTGGATGAATGCTAGAAGTTTCAGCTTGATGTCCTGAAGAAGTCCAAGGACACCTTTTTTTTCTTTCAGAGTGCCAAAAATCATGATTTCCACAGTCGTAAAATATTCTACATGCCAGGCAGACAAACTTCAGAGGAAGTAATATTTAGGTAACATATACTTTTAAGGACAATGTATGTTACTACTTTGCAAACACATTTGCCAATGTTACTAAAAAAAAAAAAAAAAAAAAATTAATCAGCAAGCCCCCTACACTAAAGCTGTTGTATCCTTGGCAGAATATAACCTATACAGTTAAGGCTACTGCAGCAGTGTTCATACAAACATCTACTGTCATAGTCAGTTTAACTTACACAACTTTACTATCTTCCTGAACATAGTTTACACATGGGCATTGCTCAAATAGATCTGTTTGACTCCACTCAGAACAGACAGCTCAAGCTGTTTTGCTCCAGGACTTCTTGTCCCCAGGCCTGTAGGGCAGATGCTATATTTCTTGGAAGGTGAAGTACCTGACTGCCCCCCAATAATTCCACAGGATCTACTGAAGATCCAACAGGACAGACCAAAAATCTTGCCGATCCCTTCCGGGCCAGGCAACATTGGCCCACCCTTCTTCACCACGCCAGGGGCCATCAGTACAAGTTACCCTACAAAGTGGGCTTGCAAAAAAAAAAAAGTCTCTTTGCTGTTACAACTTACAGCCTCTCAACTAGACACTGTGGTTGACAGAATTTTAATTTTTTTTCAGACACCAGTTTTCTGAAAATATGCTTCAGATGCTTCAGGAGGTGAGAAACAGTTAAGGGAGTCAACCTGCAAGTAAGTGATGACTTTCCAAGATACAATGATTGGGGATGAATTGCAGATGGACACAATTCCATCACTGCAGCTTGTGCAAAATATGTGGACACTAAAATTAAGCCATTTTTTTGAAAGGTGAGGCACAAATTTGTAGGGACTCTTGGAATTTGTTGGACCTGGTTAACCAACTGGAATATAATCCTGGTGATATATTTCTAACAGTCAATGTGACAGATCTTTATACAGTTATTCCCAGGACATAGGGATAAAACAGATTACTGAATTTTTATTTTCTAAGAAAGTCCCACAACCAGATATTAATTTATATCCGAAACTACTGGAAATAGTCCTGGGTAATAATTATATTATTTTTGAAGACAAATCCTATTTGCAGAAAAGTGGGGTCACCACAGGTTCCCCATATGGGGCAGTTTATCCAATATGGTAATGGCATTTTGGGAACAGAAATTTATACTTAATAGTAACTTCAAGAATAAATTTAGGTTGTACATCCAATTTTTTGATGATAATTGTATCATTTGGAAAGGCCAAAAAGAGGAGATTTTTGAATTTATTAATTATCCAGGTAAAACAACAAATTTCTTGGAGTTTACATATGAAATGGATTATGATAAAATAGCATATTTGGGCATACTTTTAATTAAGGATAGGGCAATGGGTAGGTATATATCCAAGATATACAGAAAAAAAGATGTATTCTAACGTTTTTTTTTTTTTTTTTTTTTTTTTTTTACATTTCACTAGTATGCACCCCTTGCACCAAAAACATTCAGTGGTGAAAGGGCAGTTAGAATGTCCAGAATGATCTCATTAGATCATGATTTTTTAGAAGAATATTCCCATTCAACTGATATGTTCATGAAGAGAAGGTACACCATGGCTTTATTGGATAAAGTGACTAATGAGGTCAGCATCTAAAGAAAGGACGGTTATTTTAGGCCCATTTTAAATGGGGCCCCTAATGTCCATAATTTGAAGCAAGTAATTTCAAGAACTGAGGGTAGAGTGGATGGGCATTCTGGCAACATCCATGCACTATTTGTGACTACTTTTAATAAACAGGGGTCCACAGTAAAATGGATTTTAAATAAGAACTGGGCAGTACTGGGTGAGGATAGATCAAGTTTGAACAAACTAGGGGAAAAGCCATGTATGGTATTTCATAGGGAACCCAACTTTAAGGATATTTTGGAGCAGGGATCCGTGAAAGCTCAAGGAGAGAAAGAGGAAAGGAGGAAATGCAGATTTTGCCAATATGTAAACTTACGGAAGTCAGCAAGAACTTTCGTATTAGAGGCATCGAACATAAATTAAATGGAAAATACAATTGTGAATCTAAGGGAGTAATTTATATGGCTAGGTGCAAACATTTTTTGTGTTTTTTTGAGGGTAAAACTGACCGTAAGTTCAAGAAAAGGGTGTAAGAGCATGAATACAGTATAAACGAGAAAGAATTTAAATAATGCATTAGCAAAACATATACAGGAGTGTCCTGACCACTCATTTAGATTTATGATTATTGATCATGTGGCACTCATTTAGATTTATGATTATTGATCATGTGGCACCCAACTTAAGAGGTGGGGCTTGAGAAGAAGGTGTTAATTTGGAAAATTCGTTTACATGTGGAGCAATGGCTGGGATTAAATAAAGTACTATTGTCTGCCTATTGCAGCTAAAGGCATTACATAGGTGACAAAATATGAACAAGTATTTAAAGATTGTTTCATTTTAACACAACATTTTAAATATCTTATTTTATACAACCTACTTTGACCTGAAAGACTTAAGATTTAATAACCTGCTTTAATTTAAAAGGGTGGCTATGGAAAGCACTTTTATAATACAATGTTTTTTGATTAATGTATACAATGGTGTTTTAGGGTGAATAAAAGTGACTAGTAATTCGATTTTATTTCGGCCGCAGTTAGTTTGTTTTGAATTTGAGTTTGTCAATTTTTGCAGTTTGTTTTCAGGTAAGAAAACCTACCACTAGAAAGTCTTGCATTTCTAAATGGAAACGATTTTCTATCTGGTGTTTAAAAAGAATCAGAACTGCCTCTAGGTGGGGTCCCCAATACTTTGTCCTACTTTTGTGAGTACTTAAAACTGGATTAGCCTATTCCTCTATAAAGGCATACCTGTCAGCCATTTCTGCCTGCATGCCACTTAATACCCCATTGCTCTCAAGAATTGAAATTGAGCAGTTTTCTAAAGGGTAACCTTCCCTTGAGCCTACACAGGATGGCTATTCTATCCCCTGGGATCTCAATTTTGTTTTGGAAATACTTACTTTGCCATTTTTTGAAACAGCAGCCTACTCCTCCCTAACGTTTTTACTTGGAAAAACTGTTTTACTGGTTGCCCTTACTTCTGCCAGAAGGTTTTCTGAGCTTCAAGCCCTTATGACCACCCCTCATTTTCTTGCCTTTCATAAGGATAGAGTCTCTCATAGGGCTAAACCTTCCTTTATGCCCAAGGGTGTTAATGAATTGTCTCAAGCATTCTACTTATCTTTCCAAACCCACAGAACAGGGGTGAGACACTTCCGCACTTCCTGGATGTACACGGACAACTAAGATTCTACCTTGATAAGAGACATTAGGTAAACAGATCAGCTTTTTGCTTCCTTACAGGAAGGAAAAGTTGGGCAGACCAGTCACTAAGCAGACTATTTCCATTTCTTACGCTTTTGTTATTCCTACCATGGAAACTCCTTGTCTTCACCTGTGAAAGCATACTTCAACGGAATTGTATGTCATCTTCATGGCACTGACGCCAATCTGGAAGCAGTGACCTAGTCATTTGTACACACCTTCACAAAACATTACAGTATAGATGCTTTCTCTAATTCATGGACTTATATTGCCAGATCTAGATGGTAGAGATCACTGCTGTCCTCAGTCCATCCAGCCTACATAACTTTTAAGCTTTGAGAATCACCCATTAGTAAATACTACAACAGGAATGGTAGAGTACAGACATGTAAGAATTTACAACAGTAAATGTGCTCCTGATCACTTCAGTATTGTATTCCCTCCGTCCCTTCTCCCTTGCTGCTTTGTATTTTTCTGTGTGGATTGGGTGGGTGGGGCAACAGTCCCTTCTCTCCTCCTTTTAGCTGACCTTGGTTTTTCTTTGCTCGTTTTATTCAGGCTTACCTGGGAGCTCCTGTCTCCAGCTAATATATACATATATATATATATATATATATATATATATATATAAATATAAATATATATATATATATATATATATATATATATATATATATATATATATATGGGTTACCTTTAGCCACTCCAACCGGACCATTTGGCCATCAAACTGAACTTTGCCCCGTACCCCCCACAGTAGTGCATTCTCGGAGTTGGAATATTAAGTAAGAGGTGTGGGGGGAGGGCTATGCCCCCCCCCCCATCTGTGTGTTTGTTTTAATGGTAGATTTCGATGTCTGGATGGCCAAAAGGTTACTTACCATGTGGGAAACGTCGGCTCTCCGGTTGTCGATGTTATGCCGTGTCATAGAAGCGGGTTTGGATGGACTACGCTTTCGAACTAAAGGTAAAGTACAGTTTTGTACCTACCATAAATGTAGATGTTCGAGGATCTACATTGCTGCAGTCATGACCTGTGGGTAGTCCGCTGTCCTCGGTCGGCCCGAATACCAAAGGGCTAGGCTGGCGTCGGTCATTGTCGCTTGGAACTGACGTCAGCACGCAGTAGTACTTAAGCGCATGACCGACGCCATATCCTCAGTCTTTCTTGCCCCAGATGTCAGAAGGCCTAAAAGAAAAGGCCAAAGCCAAAAATAGGAAAAGCCCAACAACCCCCAGTGTGTAAGCAAAGAATATCCCCAAACAAAACCCAGCAACCCCAACCTTAAGAGGGGAAGGAGGGAGGGAAATAGGACTGCAGCAATGTAGATCCTCGAACATCTACATTTATGGTAGGTACAAAACTGTACTATGTTCTTCGTCTCACATTGCTGCAGTCATGACCTGTGGGTAGAATCCCAAAGCTAGGGAAAAGGGAGGCTGGCAAATTACAAGAATTAGGGCTGCTAACATGCCCTGTAAAACTGCAGTGGCAAACCCAGCCCTGGACTTGGAATAGAGAGGGAGATGATAATGCTTAGTGAAAGTGTGTACAGAACTCCAAGTAGCTGCTTCCAAAATATCCTTAGTAGCTACACCCCTCAAAAAAGCAGTAGAAGTGGCAGTAGCCCTAGTAGAGTGAGGCCTGATCCCAGCAGGGACATCCTTCCCATGATGAGAATAACAAAAGGCAATACAATGACCAATCCACTTCGAAATAGTCTGCTTAGAAACAGCTTTCCCCTGTGAATTCAAAGCAAAAGAGACAAATAACTGTTGAGTCTGTCTGAACTCCTTAGTTCTGTTCAAGTAGTAACGTAACTGCCTATGGATATCCAAAGAATGCAAAACTTTTTCCCCCTTTATTTTGGGGTTCAGCATAAAAAGTAGGCAAATGAATAGGCTGATTCAAGGCCACATTAGAAATCACTTTAGGCATAAAAGTAGGGTTAGTCCGCAAAGAAACTCTATCCTTATGGAATATCAAAAAAAGGTTAAACTGCCATGAGAGCCTGCAATTCAGATACCCTCCTGGCAGAAGTATTGGCCAACAAAAAAGCAGTCTTCCAAGACAAAAACTTCAGTTCAGACGTAGCTGCAGGTTCAAAAGGAGGTAAAGTAAGTTTCTCCAAAACAAAATTGAGATCCCAGGAAGGAGTAGGAGCTCTACGTGGGGGTCTTGTATTCTTTGCCCCTCTAAGAAATTGTTTGAACAAAGGATGGGAAAATAAAGGAGGGTCACAATCATAGTGAGCAGAAATGGCTGCAGCATGAACTTTCACATAAGAAAATGACAAACCCTTGTCCAGTAATTCAGTAAGGTACTGTAGTGCAAAACTCAAATTAGGCACTGAAACATCAAAACCCTTAGCAGTGCTCCAAAGAAAAAATCTCTTCCATTTATCAGCATAAACTTTTCTAGTGCTAGGCCGCCTAGCTTCCAAAATGACATCTAAAACCTGTTGAGGAAGCTGAGACTCCACCGGCTCCATCACAGTATACGCCAGGCTGTCAGATGGAGGGACTGCACCTGAACATTGAGAAAATGATTGTTTGACTGGGACAACAAATGAGGAATCTGTGGTAGAGGCCAAGGAGGCTCCTGGATTAAACTCCTCAGCAGAGGATACCAATGTTGACGTGGCCAATCTGGTGCTATTAGAATCATGCAAGGCTTGTCCTGTCTGGCTTTCAGGAGTACCTTGGGGAGAAGAGGCAGAGGAGGAAAAGCATAAACGTGAAGGTTGTTCCAACTGAAAGACAGAGCATCCACTTTCCAAGCATCTGGGTGGAACATCTTTGTGCAAAATTTTGGAAGTTGAAAATTCAGTGGGGAAGCGAATAGATCTATGTCTGGAGTTCCCCAAGCCACAGTCAATTGTTTGAAAATCTGAGGATCCAGTTTCCACTCGTGGGGATCCACCATTTGCCTGCTCAAAATATCTGCTAGGGAGTTCTGTGCTCCTGGCAGAAACCTTGCTTGAAGATTGATTCGCAAACCCAGAGCAGTCTCCCATAAAATCATTGCTTGTCTGCAAAGAGGGTAAGAATGGGTTCCCCCTGCTTGTTGATGTACCACATGACTGTTGTGTTGTCTGTTTGTATCAACACCTGTCCTGGCTGAAGGAGTTCCTTGAATGCCATCAAAGCAAATTGAACTGCCAACATCTCTTTCATGTTGATATGCAAATGTAGTAGTTTGGGAGGCCACATGTCTTGTATCCATTTTCCATTGAAGTGTGCTCCCCAAGCCAAGTCCGAGGCATCCGTCGTTAGGATCTGACTCGCCTCTGGTCTGGACACAGAGAGTCCCTTGTTTAGGTGACATTCCTGGGCCCACCAAAGCAATTCTTTCTGGATGCAAGGTATAATCCAAATGACAGTGTCCAAACTGTGACAGTGTTGAGCCCACACTCTTTTGAGATACCATTGTAGCTTCCTCATATGCAGTTTGGCATTGGGAAGTACTAGAATGCAAGATGCCATGAACCCCAAGGCTTGGAGGACTGTCCTTGCAGTCAGCCTGGACATTACTGATAACTGCTGGAAATAGAGAGGAAGAGTTCTTTGTTTGTCCGGGGTCAGAAATGCCATCTGAGAGGCTGTATTCAGTCTCACACCCAGAAAGCACAAGTCCTGAGAGGGCACTAGACTGGACTTTGTTTCGTTCACAGTATACCCTAGGCACCTTAAAACTGTCATTACATACTGGAGATGCTGTAGTAATTTGTCTTTGTTTTGAGCAAGAATCAGGCAATCGTCCAAATAAGGATAAATTTGTATTCCTCCCTGTCTGAAGAAAGCAATCACCGGAGCCAGCACTTTCGTGAACACCCTGGGCGCAGTAGATAAGCCAAAGGGCAATGCAGAGAATTGATAATGTGAAGTACCAGCCCGAAATCTCAGGAATCTCCTGCAGCTGGGCCTGATAGGGATGTGAAGATAGGCCTCTTTGAGATCCAAGGTTACCATCCAATGATCTTTGCCTATCATAGGCAGAAGTTGTTGTAATGTTAACATCTTGAACTTTGGAATTTCCAAGTAGGTGCTGAGAATGGACAAATCCAGAATTGGCCTCCAAGTGCTTCCTTTCTTTGGCACCAGGAATAGACGAGAATAAAATCCTAGACCTGCTTCTGAAGGAGGGACCACCTGAATCGCCTCCATCTGCAAAAGTAAAGAAATCTGCTTCTGAGCCTCCAGTCTTTGCTGAGGAGGCACATCCGGCATGCCTTTGAAAGGAGGAAAAGTGAAAATAAAACTTGTAACCTCGATTTATTACATCCAACACCCATTTGTCTTGTGTGATCAAATTCCAGTTTTCTTTGAAAAGTCCCAACTTTCCTCCTAGAGGAGCTGCCAGTAAGGGAGGGTCTGGCAGCGGAAGATACAGGTCATTGGGTCTGCTTACGAAAGGACTGACCCCTGCCCTCACCAGAAGACTGTGCAGGAGAAGTCCAAGTCCTAGGTCTGAAAGAACCCTGAGCGTGAGCCCTGCCTCTACCACGTCTAGACCTGCCCTTAGGCTGATAATCCGAAGAAGGATAAGACCATCCCCTAGCAGGCCAATTCCTACTAAACTTAGGGGGCTGCACCTGCAAAAAATCCTTGACCGTCTGCATAGACTTAGCCTTATCCTCCATCTTTTTCAAAACTGATTCCACAGGAGGACCAAAAAGAACTTCAGATTGAAGAGGAGCATCCAAAATTTGAGCCTTTACATGTTCTGACAAATTTTGATCCTTAAGCCAGGCATGTCTACGAATAACTGAACCTGTAGCAGCCACCCTAGAAGAAGCCTGAAGAGCATCAAACCCACACTGCAAAGAATGCTTGCCAACCTGATCAGATGAACCAACTCCTGGAGCTCCTTGCACTCTATACCCTCAGATAAGGCATCCACCTTAGATTTCAATTGCCCTAATAAAAAGTTCTGATACTTCAGCATATGAAATTGGCAATTCAAAGCCCTCATAGCCAACGTAGAGGAGGTGTACACTTTTTTCCCCCACCTATATAACGCCCTAGAATCTTTATCCAAAGGGACTGGATTCTTAGCCACAGAAGCCCTAACACCCTTAGGGCCTTGAATAATGGTTTCCGGATCAGCCCTAGGACTCACTTATGTGCTTCTGGAACTCTGTAATACCTGTCAGGCTTAACAGGAGCCGGAGGCAGAGAATCAGGATTAAGGGAATATTCAGAAAACACATCCTGAACAACATCTAAGACAGGAGGAATAGCCAAGGGCCTATGTTGTGGCAGGAATAAAAATTCCCTAAGCCTTTTCCGAGAATCTGAAAAATCTTGACCTTCCCACTTGAAATGCTCCCTCATGGTATGTAAAGTTTCAGAAAAGGAAAAATCTTCTTGAGGAGAAGCAGAAGGACAGGAGTCCTCTGCCTCCGAATCAGAATAGGAAGGAAAATCCTGAATTTCTTCAGCTGAGGAATCAGAGTAGTCCGAGGAATGATCCATCCCCTCTAAATCTGCTTCCACCCTAGGCCTTTTCTCTGGGGGGGGCATAGAACCCCTGATCAAAGTAATCAAGTCCTCCGCCATTTTCAACATATGTTTTTTAGGAACAGGGGCTGGAGAGCTAGAAGAATGTCCAGGACCAACAAAACCAGTTTTGGCCTTAGCATGGCCTTTAGCCACTGAAGTAGAAGGCCTAATAACCTTTTGTAAGGGTGGAACTACTGAAACCTGTGAAGCACCCTCGGCCTGTCCTAACTCCTGAGAGGCCAACTCTTGTAAAAGCAAAGGTTCCCCCTGGGGTTCAGCCAAACCCTCGGCAGGATCCATAGATTCAACTGGAGGCTCCGAAGAACCGGCGTCCGCAACTGACGACTCATCCGGTTTAGACCTCAAGGATTTATCCTTATGCTTCTTAGCGGTAGCGGGCATCGGAGGATCCGACGGCATATTATAGTTACACCTCTTACCGAAAACAAGCCTGGCACAGTCTAACCTTCGCTTAATGGTGCGCTTATTAAATCTAGCACAAAAGCGACACCCGACTACGTCGTGCTCAGGCCCTAAGCAAGGAATACAGAGAGAATGATAATCCCTATGAGGTATCTGTTTCCCACAAGAAATGCAATTATTGACTTTTTCTGACATCCGGATAACTGAGGCAAGAAAAAACAAAAATTTCCCCAACGGGGTACTTAGCCCAACTTGGTCTTCGGTCTGAAACTCGGAAAACGAAAATTTCAGAACGCCGAATGGCACTCGCAAACACTGCTTCTGCTTCGGACCACGCGGCAAGAAAGACTGAGGATATGGCGTCGGTCATGCGCTTAAGTACTACTGCGTGCTGACGTCAGTTCCAAGCGACAATGACCGACGCCAGCCTAGCCCTTTGGTATTCGGGCCGACCGAGGACAGCGGACTACCCACAGGTCATGACTGCAGCAATGTGAGACGAAGAACATCCCATATTTTATTTTTTATATATATATATATATATATATATATATATATATATATATATATATATATATAAAATCATCATTTCTACATAGGGTCAGGGTACCGTGTTAACTGTTGCCAACTCTCTACTCTTGGCTTCTTCAACACTCATGCCTGACTGGCTGGCACTGATGATCTTTCACACAATCCATCCACCTCTTTGCTGGACGCCCTCGCGTCCTCTTACCTTCTTCCTGTCTGTCTCAAATCTTTCTCACCGGATTGTCTTCTGCTTTTCTAAATGTGCCCAAACCACCGTAATCTGTTCTCTTTGATCTTTTCTGAAATTGGAGCGACTTTGGCTTCTGCTCTCATGTCCTCATTTCTTCGTCTGTCCCACACTGTACATCCTATCACCTTTCTCAGGCACTTCATTTACATCTCTAGCTTCTTCAACTGTTCTGCCTTTACTGCCCAGGTTTCTGTACCATACAGTAGTACTAGTCGCACCTCTGTCTTGCACACCTTACTTTTCAGCTTCTTTGGCATTCTTCTGTCACCCGATACTCTATGCCAGTTGGCTGCAGCTCCTCTGACTCTAGCTTTGACCTCTTCATTCAGGCTACCCTTCTCCTCAACTACTCCTCCCAGATACTTGAAGCCATTTACCTGTTTCACTATTTTTCCTTCTGTCTCTATTCTCTGTTTCTTCTGATTTCCCCAGTTCGCTGCCATTACTGCCATCTTATCTGTGCTTAGTTTCATCTCATGTGCCTTCAGATATGCATTCCATTCTCCTATCCTTTGCTGAAGTTCTAGCTCAGTCTGCATGTACTGCCACATCGTCTGCATACAGCAGCTTTGTTGTCCGTTCCCCTCCAACCTGTTTGCTACAGTCCATCACCAGTATGAACACCAGTGGGCTCAAAGTTGAACCCTGATGTAAACCCATCACGCCCACTGGGAACCCCTCTGTGATGCAGAACACTGTTTGTACTCGAGTCATTGGGTCCTTGTACACAGACTGCACTAATTCTATCAATGTTTCTGGGACTTCACACCACCTCAGTATTGCCCAGATCAGCTTTCTTGGGACCTTTTCTTGGGACCTTGTCATATGCTTTCTCCAAGTCTAGGAATGCCCAGTTGGTCTCTCTCCTCATCTCTAGCTTCTTCTCAAGTATCTGTCTCAATGGCAAACATCAGGTCAATTATGTTGCATCCTGATCTGAATCCAAACTGCTCATCTCCTATCTTACATTCTACTTCTCTGTGTATCCGTTTATCAATCACCCTCTCCAGAACTTTCATGCAATGCGATAGGAGTTTGATGCCTCTGTACTGCCCACAATTGTGAATGTCCCCTTTGTACTTGTACACTGGCACGAGTATGCTTATGCTCCAGTCATCTGGGATGTGGCTTTCTCTCCACACTGCTATTAGTACCCTCAAGAGCCATTTCTCCCCTATCTCACCCAGCATCTTTATCATATCTGCTGTGACCTAATCTAAGCCTGCTGCTTTCCCTGACTTCATCTTCCTTAGTGCTGTTCTTACTTCTTCTAGTGTGGGCTCCTCTTCTTCGCTCATTGTAGGCTGTTTCTGGAGCAGTACAGCTTCTGTGGGGTTTTCTTCATTCAGAAGCTGCTGGAAATACTCCTTCCATCTGCCTTTGATGTCCTCTGGGCTGGTGAGCAGGTTGTTGCTGGCATCCCTTATGAAGGGTGTCTGACTATCTTCTTTATCTTTCTGTCTTTGCGTTGCAACTTGATATAGTTTCCTTGTGCCCCTTACCAAGTAACTTTCCAGAAGTTGGTACAGTGCTTCCCGATGCCCCATACATTGCTATTGCAACTTCTTTCTTAGCTTCGTTAGCCAACCAGTAGTCCTCCCTAGCTTGGTCAGTCTTTTCTGACTCCCACTTCTTCCTGCACTTCTGCCTTCCACCACCAGCTTTCCTTATGTACCTTATTTCCATACCTGGCTTGGCCACATATCTTTTCTGTAGTCCTAATACATGCTGTTTTTAGGCATTGCCATTCTTCTTCAACTCCACCCATTTCCTCCTCTTCTTGGGGTGCTAGTGCCCTGAGTAATTCCTTGAACTGCTGTACTTTCTTCTCCAGTCAACTTCCAGGTCTTCAGCCTGGTCTCTGTTGACTTTGGAGCCTTCTCTGACCACTGCTTGCAGCTGATTGTGGCAACTAGTGGTTTATGCTGTGGGTCGACTGTTTCACTGGGGATGAATTTGCAATCATGGATTCTGCCCCAGTGCCTTTTCCTTACTAGGAGGAAGTCTACCAGAGTTGCATGTTGACTACTCTTGTATGTGATCCTGTGACTGTTTCTCTTTCTGAATCATGTGTTGGCTACTATCAAGCCATTTGCCAGACAGAAGTCTAGAATGGTTTCTCCTTCTTTATTCCTGTTGCCCCACTCATGTGAACCCAAGCCAGTCCTCATATCCTGTTCTGTCTGTCCCAATATGTGCATTCAAGTCACCCATTATCAATACCAATTCATGTTGTCCTGCTTTATCGAGTAGGTCCTGCAACTGCTGTCTGAATGCACTCCTCCTCACTATCACGACCCTGCTGTGGGGCAAAGGCTGAGATTATGAAAACTGCCCTATCATTACACTGGATTCTGACTAATGACTGGAGTTTGTCATTGATATCCCTTACTGCCTTCTGAAGCTTCTCTCTCACCACAATTCCTAAACCATTTCTAGCCTGCCCTCCACCTGAATAGGAGACTCTTGATCCCAAGCCAAGTGGCTTTGCTGCACTGCCCTTCCATCTAATCTCCTGGATACATAGGATGTCCAGCCACCTCCATATCATCATGCCATCCACTTCCAAGCTGTGGCCTGTCAGTGAACCTACATTAAGCATAGCAATTCTCAGTTCATGTTTGGCAGGTTGGTTGGTTGATTTTACGTTCAGCTTTCACTCAGCAGAACTATCCCAAGTAACCCAGGCTGGGCAACTAGACACCGGCCAGCCAGTAGCTTACTGACCCAGGGCTGCTGGGCTTTATGGTGGGCACACACTGGCCAATAGGGGCACATATACCCTTCCCGTCGTTAGCACTGGTTCCTGTCGTGGGTCAAAGTAGGTCAGGTCCTCAACCCACTTATCACCAGTAACTACCCATGCCCATTTTTAGCGACATTAGTCAACATGACCGAATTACCTAGACCCATATTTTACTCTGTTGAGTGGCTAGCCCTGCCACAGTGTGCAGTCTATGATCCATGTTCTCCTATCCTGAGAATACTGTGCACCACAGTAGATGCTCAAGGCAGTTGGTCTGTACAGATCTTTCCCCTATAAGGCACCATGTAGGGTCTGTGCTGCTGTCCACAGCTCCATTCATTGGTGAATCTGAGATGGAAAATCTCAGCATGTTTTTCGGACACTGCAGAAACGCCACAGGGAGAAAGTACAGCTTTGTACCTACCATAAATGTAGACGTTCGAGTGGTTATACTGCTGCAGTCATCATACTTGGGTTATCCTGTCGTCAGGCGGTCCCACAGTCGGCGGAATCCCAAAGTCTTGGTCCGACGTTGGTTGTCGTCACCTCTTCCCTGACGTCAGTGCGACAGGGGTATAAAAGAGACAGCCAACGCCATTTTCTTCAGTTTTTCTTGCCCCAGATGTCAGGTGCCCCTAAGTAGGAAGGCAATACAATAGCTATGCAACAATACCTTAGTAGATAAGCAATAGTACTAGCTGTTAGCAAATACACCATATAGACGTGCATCCAATAGATTGAGGTACATGGAGTTGTAACTAACACTCTGGTATGTAGAGGGGATGGAGGGAGGGTAACCTGGACTGCAGCAGTATAACCACTCTAACATCTATATTTATGGTAGGTACAAAACTGCACTATGTTCATCGTGCTATACTGCTGCAGTCATCACACTTGGGTAGAATCCCAAAGCTATGGAAGGGTGGCTGGTACTAAACTGGGTTAGGAGATGCTAGGATGTCCTGCAGAACTGCAGTGGCAAAACCAGCCCTGTTTTTTGAGTATAATAGAAGGTTGTAGTGCTTGGTAAAGGTGTGCACTGAACTCCAAGTAGCTGCCTCCAGAATGTCTTTGGTTGGAACCCCTCTGAGAAAGGCTGCTGAGGTTGCAGTAGCCCTGGTAGAATGGGCTCTAATATTGATAGGCACTGCCTTCCCATGGTGCGAGTACCAAAAGCGGATACAATGTGCTATCCATTTGGAGATGGTCTGTTTTGAAATAGCCTTTCCTTGTGGACCTGCAGCATATGATACAAAGAGTTGGTCAGTTTTTCTGAAGAACTTTGTCTTATCTAAATAGTAACGTAGCTGTCTGTGAATGTCCAAAGAGTGAAGGAGCCTTTCTCCTTTATTCTGTGGGTTAGGATAAAAGGTGGGTAAATGAATGGTCTGATTCAAAGCCACACTGGATACTACCTTGGGCATGAAGGTAGGGTTAGTTCGTAAAGAGACTCTGTCCTGATGGAAAATGATGAAAGGTTCCACTGCTATAAATGCTTGTAGTTCCAAGACCCTGTGTGCTGAGGTAATAGCCAGTAACAAGGCTGTTTTCCAAGACAAGTATTGTAGTTCTGCTGAGAATGCTGGTTCGAAAGGAGGTAGTGTTAACTTTTCTAAAACGAAGTTCAGGTCCCAAGTTGGTGTTGGTGGTTTTCTTGGGGGGTCTCATATTCTTAGCCCCTCTGAGAAACTGTCTAAGTAAAGGGTGTGAGAAAATTGGGGGATCCGTATTATATTGAGCTGAAATGGCTGAAGCATGGATCTTAATGGAGGAGAAGGAAAGGCCTTTGTGTAGCATCTCAGTTAGGTATTGCAGTATGTGAGGAATGTTTGGAATCCAAGGATTATGATCTTTAGCCTGGTGCCATGCACAAAATCTTTTCCATTTGTCTGAGTAAGTCTTCCTGGTGCTGGGCCTCCTGGCCTCCATAATTACATTCAGGACGTCCTTTGACAGAAGTGTTGATTGATAATTTAAGGAATTCTCCATGCAGCTAAATTTAAAGTTCTGAGCTGGCTGTGACGGGTTTGATAGTTTTTCTGAGTCAACAGTAGTGGGAATTGAGGCAAGATCCATGGAGGGCTGTGAGTCAAGTTCTTTAGTAATGGGCACCAGTGCTGGCGTGGCCAGTCCGGAGCAATGAGGATCATTTGTGGTCTCTCTGATCTGACCTTCAGTAATACCTTGGTCAATAGAAGTAGTGGAGGGAAGGCATAGACTGTCAGTGTTGTCCAACTGAATTATAGAGCGTCCACTTTCCAGGCTAGGGAATGATAAGTCCTTGTGCAGAATTTTTGTAATTGGCAATTGTTGGGGGATGCAAACAGATCTATGTCTGGACATCCCCATCTTTGGGTTATCATTGAAAATACTTGTGGGTGTAGTCTCCACTCGTGGGGGTCTGCCATGTTTCTGCTTAATTCGTCTGCCAATATGTTTTGCTTTCCTGGCAGGAATTGTGCTTGAAGTTGTACTTGGTAGGTCAAAGTTGTGTTCCATAAGGTCATAGCCTGTCTGCATAAAGGGTAGGAGTGTGTTCCTCCCTGTTTGTTTATGTACCTCATAACTGTGGTGTTGTCTGTCCTTATTAGAAGTTGTCCTAGATGCAAGAGGTCCTTGAAGGCTGTCAGGGCATTTTGCACAGCTAGCATCTCCTTTTGGTTGATGTGAAGGTGCATTTGTTTTGCAGACCATTTGTCCTGTATGCACTGTCCTGCCATGTGTGCTCTCCAGGCGTAGTCTGAAGAATCTGTTGTCATGGTTTGGATTGCTGGAGGTAAGACGAAAGGAAGACCCTTGTTTGTTTGACATGCTTGAGCCCACCATAGGAGCTCTTTTTGAAGGCAGGGAATGATAGGCATATTCGTTTCGAGACTGTGCCTGTGTTGAGACCATACACTTTTCAGGTACCATTGTAATTTTCTCATATGCAGCTTTGCATATGGGATTAGTTGAATGCATGATGCCATGAACCCCAATGCCTGCAGGATTTTCCTTGCAGTGAGCTGGGTAAAAGTTGCTATCTTTTTGAAGTATGGAGTCAATTGCTTTTGTTTGTCTGGCGTGAGGTAAACCATCTGGGCCGTTGTATTTAAGCTGGCACCCAGGAATATTATTTGTTGCGAGGGCATTAGTTTTGACTTCTTTTTGTTTACTGTGTACCCTAGGCAACTGAGCAGCTGTGTTACAAAAGCCAGATGCTGTAATAGAATGTCCTTGCTGTCCGCTTGGATCAGGCAGTCGTCCAGATATGGGTAAATTTGTATTCCTCGTTGTCTGCAATATGCAATTACTGATGCCAGGCATTTCGTAAATACTCTGGGCACAGTAGATAAGCCAAAGGGCAGTGCAGAGAATTGATAATGCGTTGTACCTGCCAAAATTCTAAGGTATCTTCTGCAATCTTGTCTGATAGGGACATGCAGGTATGCCTCTTTGAGGTCCAACTTTACCAGCCAAGACTCCTTGCCCAGCATGGGTAGGAGCTGCTGTAGAGTGAGCATTTTGAATTTGGGTACCTCTAGGTATGTGTTCAGAATTGAGAGGTCTAAGATGGACCTCCAGGCTTTGTCCTTTCTTGGGACTAGAAACAGTCTTGAGTAAAAACCTTGACCTTGCTCTTTTGTAGGTACCTTTTGAATTGCTTTCATATCCATGAGAGCTGAAATTTGCGTTTGAGCCTCTGCCCATTGGTTTGGAGGCAGATTTGGCATGCCTCTCATCAGAGGTAAAGTGTGGAAATGAAATCTGTAGCCTTGTGTAATAATGTCCAGAATCCATTTGTCCTTTGTTATGCTGCACCACTTTTGTGGAAATAGAGCCAGTTTCCCTCCCAAAGGTGCTGCCAGGGCAATTTTGCTTGGCGGGCGAAGAGGGAAGTCATTGTGTTTGTTTCCTGAAAGGTTGAGATCTTTCGTCTCCACCTCTTTGAGTTGCTGTATGCCATTGTCTAGGCCTGAAAGAACCTTGTGGCTGGCCTCTGCCCCTTGGGCACCTGTACCTACCTCTTTGGGGTCTGTCTGATGCAGGAAAGGACCAGTTTTTTGATGGCCAGTTTCTGCTGAAACGAGGAGGTTGTACCTGTAAAAAATCTTTAACTGTTTGCATAGATTTTGCCTTTTCTTCAAAACTTCCTCTGCTTTGACACCAAATAACACATCTTTCTGCAATGGGGCATCCAATAACTTTGCTTTGACATGTTCTGGTAAGGCTTGTTCTTTAAGCCAAGCATGCCTACATATGACAGACCCTGTGACAGCTGCTCTACATGAGGCTTCCAATGAATCAAAACCACACTGTAAGGTATGTTTCCCACTTGTTCTGCTGCATGCAGCAAATCCTGTATCTCTTTCAAATCTAGTTGATCTGTCTGAGGGATCAGCTTCTGCTTTAACTGTGTAATCAAATACTGTTGGTATTTTAGCATGTGGAATTGGCAGTTTAATGCCCTCATGGCCAAAGTGGCAGAAGTATACACTTTCTTTCCCCATCTTTCTAATGCTCTGGAATTTCTTTCAGAAGGGAGTGGATTCTTAGCAGTAGAGGCCTTAACCCCTTTGGGACCCTGGGAAATGGTCTTGGGGTCTGCATTAGGGCTTTTGTATAGAAACTTATGAGTATCAGGAACTCGGTAGTATCTGTCTGGTTTAGCTGGAGCTGGAGGTAAGGAATCTAGGTTTAAACTGGATTCAGAGAAATCATCCAAAATGTCTAAAACTGGAGGAATTGACAGGGGTCTATGCTGTGGAAGAAGAAGAAACTCACGGAGTCTTTTCTTGGAGTCAGAGTAATCTTGGCCTTCCCAGTGGAAGTGTTCCCTCGTGGTGTGTAAAGTTTCCCCAAAAGAGTAGTCTTCAGGGGGGGAGACAGGGGGAATGGACTCTTCAGCATCTGAGTCTTCATAAGGAGGGAAGGAGTAATCCTGGTCGTCAGAGTTGCCTGAGGAAATGGATGCTTGGTCAGAGGAAGGATAATCTTCCTCCAGTCTAGGCCTTTTATCAGGTGGGGGGTTGGGATCCCCTGATAAGGGTAATTAAATCCTCGGCCATCTTAAGCATCTGTTTTTTAGGCATAGGGGTTTGTGGAGGGGGGGGTGTGGCCCCGGTTTTCTAACTTTCAAGGGGGCTGTGAGCTTAGCATAAGGCTTGGCAGGGGCAGTTGTCGGTTTGAAAACACTCTCTGAGACTGAAGGTCTATTCAAAATTTCCGGATCCCCGTCGGGGCTGGCGTCCGAGGACTGAGGTGGAACCGGATCCTGAGGCCCAACGGTTTCGGTTTGGGATGCAGTCAGAAATTCTGAATCAGCGGTAGTCAGGGGCTGCGAAGGCACCTCGCTGAAAACCGGAGAACCGGCGTCAGGCCTTGCTGAGGCCTCGGTATCTGGTCTTGGCCTTGGCTGCCGGTCCTTATCTTTGCGTTTTTTAATCATTGCTGATGTCGGTTGCTCCGACGGCATGCTATAGTTAAATTGTCTGCCAAAATAATGCTGGGCGAATTCTGCCCGACGCTTTATTGTACGTTTGTTGAACCTAGCACAGAACCGACAACCAGAGACGTCGTGGTCTGGGCCTAGGCAAGGAATACAATAAGAATGAAAATCCTTATGAGGTATTTGCTTCCCACAAGAAATACAATTATTAACTTTGTCTGACATCGGTCTGAGGCAAAAAAAGTTTTCCCAACGAGGTACTTAGCTTTAGAGAAGACTTCAGGCTGAAACTCGATTCGAAAATTTCAGGAGCTGGTCGACCGGCACTTGCGAACTGCTTCTGCTTCGGGCACCGCACGGCAAGAAAGACTGAAGAAAATGGCGTCTGCTGTCTCTTTTATACCCCTGTCGCACTGACGTCAGAGAAGAGGCGACGACAACCGACGCCGGACCGACTGCAGGACTGCCTGACGACAGGATAACCAAAGTGTGATGACTGCAGCAGTAGGGCATTGGTCAGAGGTCAGGATCGAACCTCAAACCTTGCGCATGGGAGGCAAAGACCTTAACCACTAAGCCATCAGTGTCTCTCTCTCTCTTTATATATATATATATATATATATACGTATACATATATATATCTATGGGGTCATGTCAGATGGTCGACAAGTCATAACATCGACATTACCATGTTTGAGACGGAATGAACGACAAGTCAGATGAACGACAGTTGAAATTACCGACTTTCACTTCTTCGACAACTGAAAATGATTACGAAGGACATCCTTGTGTGACCTGCACACCACCTTTAAACTGAGTACATTATAGCACTTACAAATGGTTGCTTTTCAATTTGTAATGCTTACGTAATGTCCTGGTGAGTTACCATTTGTAGGAAGTGTTTTGTGTTTACGTTATATGGCGAAGTGCTAACATAACCATAGTGCATTGCATAGCGCACTGTTGTCGGACTCTTCATTTTCAGTTGTCGAAGAAGTGAAAGTTGGTAATTTCAACTGTCGTTCATCTGACTTGTCGTTCATTATGCAAGTTGAGAAGTAGTAAAGTTCTGAACAATTCCCTTAATATCTGTGGATGATTCCATAAGCATCATCCATCTACAAAACCTGTTGTCCACCACCATATCATTTTAGATATAGGTAACAATGTGTATTATGTCATTTGTCCTCATGATGTATCTCCTTTTGTCTATATGTGGAGCTTTTCTCCCCGGGCCTCTGCTGAAAATGGAAATATATCCAGTTGGACTAGCCCGGTCAACAAATGTAAAATAAAATGTAAAATAAAAAATAAATAAAATAAATTACGTCTCAAACATGGTAATGTCGATGTTATGACTTGTCGACCGTCTAATATGAACCCATATATATATATATATATATATATATATATATATATATATATATATATATATATATATATATATATATATATATATATATATATATATATACATATATATATATATATATATATACATATATATATATATATATATATATATGTATGTATGTATATATACATATATATATATACACACACACACACACACACACACACACACACACATATATATAAGTAGGTTGGTTTGGTACTAGGCTAGCTGCCCTTGTGGGCCATTTTGAGCTTAGCCAATTTTCTATCAAATGTGAGAATCAAACCCTGTATCTTGCGTCTGTGAGGTTAGCATATGTTGACATATGCATGTGCATTTGTGCTTTGATATTGGTCACTGATACTGACCAAGCAAGGAGGTTGGTGATGGTGAAGTTAGAGGGAAACAGGTTGGTGTACATGATTGCTAGCCTCTACATTTCTCCCAGTACAACTGTTCAGGATTTCAGCACTAGGTGGCCTTTAGTGATCGAGTTTGCAGAAGGCAGATTAAAAGTGACAGTGGAATGTAAATAGGGCACTAATCACCATTTGGATAGCCAGTTCTTAATGGTGGTGGACAACAGGTTTTGTAGATGGATGATGCTTATGGAATCATCCACAGATATTAAGGGAATTGTTCAGAACTTTACTACTTCTCAACTTGCATTTCTTTATTTAGAATAGACAGATTTAAGGATCATTGCACTTCTCTTCAGAGTTGAGACTCGGCTTATATCTTTAACAAACCATGCACCATATACGTTTTGTGAGTAACAAGAACAACTTGGTTTGTGGGCCTAAGTGCAAGCTATTCCTTAGGTAAGGGTTTTATTGGCTTGTTTAACACATTTATTAAAGTCATAAGTCACATAATTTTAACAATGACACTAATACACATACAGTTATACAAAAGAAAACCATTGTAAGCAGTTTCCGTGTGTGTGTGTGTGTGTGTGTGTGTGTGTGTGTGTGTGTGTGTGTGTGTGTGTGTGTGTGTGTGTGTGTGTACATATATATATATATATATATATATATATTTTTTTTTTCCCCTTTAACAATTTTCATTTATACATAAATTGCTAAAGTCCTGCTTTCCCTTAAAATTCACTCCCTCTATTCATGAACATTATTTGGCATGTATGGTTTCCTAAATTTTCACTTATTCTACTCAGTTTGCTCATTCACTTTTCTAAAGATCCCACTTTTTTCTCCTTTATAATATTCAGTTCTTTGGTTACAGTTGGCTTGGATTTTGATTTCCATTTTCTAGTGATTACTCTTTTGGCAGTCAATAGCATTAAACTTAGCAAGCCTTACTATGTCTAGTAATTCACATCCTGTATCTTGGCTCATATGAGGGGCGGCCACGGTGGTGCAGCAGTTAGCGTTGCCGCCTCACTGTAAAAGGTTCTCTGGTTTGATTCTTGGCTGGAGTGCCTTCTGTGTGGAGCCTACATGTTCTCCCTGTGGTCGCGTGGGTTTCCTCCGGGTGCTCCGGTTTCCTCCCACATCCCAAAGACATGCAGTAGGTGGATTGGACACTCTAAATTGGCCCTAGGTGTGAGTGTGTGCATGTGTGTGCCTTCTGTGGAAGGCTGGGCGCCAGGCTGGCAACTCGACACCGTAAAACTCCACTGCCAATCATGAGCGGACAGATGATCCGCTGTGGCGACCCCTAACCGGGAAAAAGCCGAAAGAAGATGATGATCTTGGCTCATATGAATCACTTCCTTAGATACAGCCATTTGTCCCCCTAACATTTCTGACAAAATGTCATTTAAAATCTGCCAACTCATTACAGTTCCAAAAAATATGACTATCATTCTCATTGCTACAGTAGCCTTAAGGCTATATGGGCTTTTTCCTGTCCAGGATAAAACAACCGGCCAGCTTCACAAAGACCCCACACACACACACACACACACACACACACACACACACACACACACACACACACATTCATTCAGTCTTACTGCTGCCTGGCTAGTCCTATGGAAATAAATAAGCAGTCAGAGTGAAGATTTCTTCAGTACTTTCTTGCCGCCTAGAGGAGAAGCACCATTCGATTTAGAACTTTGCTTCTGGCAGGTAAGTCCCTATTGGGAGCCCCTCCACACAGATATTCTTGCCCTTTTAAGAAAACATTTTATTTTCTGACTGAAAGTGGCATTTCTCCTTTAAGAAGTACTATTTATCAGTACTAAAAGTTTCTTGACAGGGACTAACATTTTTAAATAAGTAACTAACTGGGGCTATTTTTTGTGAAAACAAAACATACTGCTTGTGTCAAGTTTTATTTTGTGACTAAAAGTTTTACTTTTGGATGGGAAGGAATACACTAGACTGTTTAGCGCTTATGGTCACTTTGCTACCTTGGTGGAGAAAAAATTCAGCTGAACACAAGTCCCCTTTTCTCTCCTCGGACTCCAAACCAATCTCTCACCCATATGCTTCGATTTTTGCTTGGGGAGCAGTTTCCATGGGGGTGTACAGGTCACATCTGTATAAAGGAAATGCTGACTATGATCTGTGCCTTGAAATCTCTTCATCAACTATGGTCACAGGGACCTTTATAAGTGATTAGAGAAAATACCAGTCATTAGGTACAAAACTGTACCCCCATGCAGACTGGCAGTGATGGCTTGTGGGGTAGCTCCCCACAAACATCTTATGTTCTAAGAGAGCAAAACATAGTGAAATACAAGCTGAGGAGGACCACGGCAGACCCTCACAAATGGAAACTGAACAAGACAGTCCTCCAGGAACTGATCCAGTTGTTATGCGCACCTCAAATAGATCTGTTTGCTTCCCTTCAAAACAGACAAATTCTGCACCAGGACTCCTTGCAAGCAGCAAGCCTAGAAAACATATGCATTTTCATTCTCCTGGATGGGAATATTCATTTATAGTTTTCCACTCTTTCCACTGATGTCCAAGGTAATTCTGACGATTCAGAAGGACTCCAAGAAGTCATTGTTGTAACTCCCTTTTGGCCCAGGCAGCACTGGTTCTTCCTTCTTATGGAGGGCAGTTACCACAAGCTTCCTCACAGACTGGATCTATTCCCACAACACAAGAGGAGTTTGATACACCCCAGTTTCAGTCAACTTCATCTAACTGTCAGAAAAATTTAATTCCAATACCTTTTAGGCAGGTACTTCGTGGATGTGCAGCAGGTACTACAGTTGGCAAGAAAACCTGCTACTTGAAAATCCTATATTAGGTTCATAGGTGAGTACTTGGCAATCAGTCTACAAACTATTACAAGCCTAGCCAAAAATAACTATTCAAAAGTTTCCTCTAGCCTCAAGGAGGGTAATGCAAGCTAGATTGGGGGGGGGGGGTTGAGGCTGCCCATACAATTACAGAGGTTTACCTTGAAGGTGGCAAAGAAGCTACTTTTGCTTGACATGTAAAGGACATTTGGTCAGGAGGTGAGGGATGCATTCGGATATGAATCTATTGCACCATGTCTTATCTGCTGATGAAGGTTTATTTCCTTTAACTGTGTACTTGAGATGCCATTACTAATACTGGTAAGTGAAAGTAATTTTCTAGCTAATGCCTACTCATAACCAAGGGATCTTCAAGGGTTTTATACCACTGGTGCTCAAACAATTGCGAGTTGCTGTCCTTTGGTCTCTTCCATTCTTCTGTAAAAGTTCATCTGTGGCTATTTCAGGATGTCTTCTCATGGATCCTCCTCTTCTCTGCTTGTGGTAAAGCAGTTTCTGAAAGGAGTTTTACACCTAAGATGACCTTGTAAAGAGGTTGCCCCTCCTTGGAATCTCAGCTATGAGCTGGAGAAATTGACTATGTCAACTTTTGAACTAGCTTATCAAGCTGATTTAAGGTTCTTGATTCGGAAAACTGTACTTCTTGCTCGGACATCTGCAAGGTAAGTATCAGAGTTGCAAGTTCTCATGGTGAGTGACCCTTCCATCATGCTCCAGAGAGACGGAGTCACATTTAGAATAAACACCTCTTTTATGCCTATTGTGGTTTTGCATTTTACTTTAAATAAAGCCATAAATCTCTCAGTTTTCTACCCAGAACCTAAAAAAACAGGGAGAGGATTCTGCATACTCAGGTTGCACATAGGCAGCTCAGGTACTATCTTGACAGAACTAAATCCTTTAGAAAAGCTGATTTGCTATAAATTTCTTATCAAGGGGCATCCTGTGTCTAAACAGACGGTTTCCAGGTGGCTGTTCCCAGTGAATGCTTTTTATTCCCACCATGGCAAATACATTCCAAGCAATATCAGGATGCATTCTACTACAGCCTCATTTTCGATGGCTTACTGGAAATGGGGTGGACTCTAGAAGCATTCTACAGGCAACTACATGGTCCTCCATATGTTAATTTACAAAGCATTACAAATAATTCCTTTTCAAGGTCTAGGGCAAGTTTGCTGGAACCATTCTCCAGGGGCTCCTAGTTCTGTATCCTTCCTCCTCCCATGTTGGATAGACTTTAGCAAACAACCTATACAGCCCCAAAGGCTGCTAAAGCAGTGGGAATGATGAACAGTAGCAAAGCTGGGCAAGTTGCACTTACCCATAACAGCAGATGTTCGAATTCTTCACTGCTGCTGTAGCTGCAACCTTGATCTGCCCCCCCCCCACCACACTCTTGTATATAGTTGTAGTTGAGATATAAAGTAGAGTTATGCGTTTCCACTTTATATGTTTATTTGTTAAAGCTGCTTTTTGGTTCAGGACTGTTAGGCTCTTCTCTCTCTCCAAGGAGAAAAAAGTCCTGAAGAAACCTTCACTCTGACTGCCGATCTCCCTCCTTGAGAACTATGTAATCAGTGGTCAGAGTGAAGGTCTCGAGTGAGCCACAGCTTTGCAAAGCTGGCCGGTTGCTGATTCCTGGGCAGGGAAACAATCCATATAGTCTAAAGGTTGCTCCATCAGTGAGGAGTCTGAATATCTGCTGTTAAGGTTTACTGCAACTTACCAAGTGCATCTTCTGTCTCACATTACGTATACAGTACCTGGTATTCGTTATAAAGCCTTTTATAGTCTATGTCTCCGTTTGCCTAAAAGAAGTTCTCATCCTGTAAAAAGCAACCATTACCCCATATTATGCCGCTTTAGAGCTGTTGGAGGTTCCTAGGATGTGCTTAGAATTTTTAAGTCTTCATTCCTTTTCATCTAAGTTGCCTCATCTTGCAAATCTCCAAAACGTTAATAGAGTCCCTTAAACATACTTTTTCCAAATTGGTTCTAATTTGTAAATTTTAACACTGGAGCACATTTTGCTTGACACACTCTTAGGAAGCAGCAAAAGGGGACTTACTTAATGAAGGCATCTTATTCATCCCACAGGGAGGCTATCAGAGAGAGAGAGAGAGAGAAAGAGAGAGTCTTCTAGATCTGCTAAAGTGATTTTATCTGGACTAATCCTCTATATTCTGAATAGGTGATGGAGGGTGGGATAGAATAGCAAGAGTGATCAGTAGGACAACTACTGTTACAGTTAATTCTTACATAACTGTACTATGTCCCAAATAAAATCACTGTTGCAGTAGTCCTGACATACAGATGATTCCTAGAACTGAAGGAGGAAGGAAGGGTGGTTAGTTACTGAGTAATGGCAGTCTGGATAGGACTGACTTAACAAAGGCTGCCCTGGACCTGGAAAAAGCATGAACTGTGCAGTGCTTGGTAAAAGCGTGTACAGAGGACCAAGTGGCAGCCTCCAATATACAGTTGAGTATTCTCCTTTGTGAAAAGCCCCAGAGGAAGGCATTGCCCTAGTGGAATGTGCTTTAGGGCAGGAAGGCAAGTTCTTACCACACTGTCAGTAGCAGAAAGAGCCATAAGTAGAGGGCTAAGAGGGAGGCTTGGCCATTGATAACTAAAAAACAGTAGTAAACCGTACTAAACAAAATCAAAAACTAAAATACTATATAAAATTACACAAAAGCCATTTAATGGAAGGAATAAATGGCATTAAACAGTAAGCCCTTTTGTCCAAATAAAGACTTCAACAGACTGAATAAAACTCATAACATACATCACATTTAAATCTTGCAAGCACCAATCACATGATTTGTCACTCACAATTACCTCTTCACTTCCTATAGCCTCCTGATTGGCTTCTTCCACTCTGAGCTTAACTTCCAGATTTCCGGGAGTGGATAAGCCACACCTCTCTCATATTCATCACGGTTTCTTTCAAGCTTCTTTGTTTTTCTTTTTTTTAAGCACTTCATTTTCTTTGATAATTTTGTCGTGAATAAAAATATTTGGCTTCATAATTGTCAGAGATAGAATATTTTAGTTGGAAGAACACACACTGGCTTTTTGTACTAAGCTCCTCCATTCTCTGCCAATTATACACCTAAAGCATTTCCATGTATTGTAAGCTCACCTTCTGGTTTAGATCCACCCATTTTTTAACAAAATAATTGGGCAAATCCTCCACTCTTGGCATTACAGTTGCTCTCAGACCCTTTGGCACTCTTTGGGTTTGCAAACAACTGCCAAAGTAAATACTGTCCCATAGGAGCCTCTTAAGCCGTAACAGATCTTTTTCAAGGTTCTTAAACTGCTCCACACAAATAGGGCCATTACTACTTGAGCCCAAAGCTCCACCATTAGAGAACGGGTCAACAGAAAGGCTTAAACAGCCTGCCATAATGTCATAATTTCTATTAGCTGCACTGCTTTTCTTAGCAGTGTTTAAAGTGTTCGTAGCCTCACTACCAATTCTACTTGTAGTCCCTTTATGATTCAATACAATGGCACCATTAGGTGTATAATTCAGAGTAAAATCAGATGGAAGTATTAAGAAACTGGAGCCGACTTGACTTTCCATAGTACTAAAACATGAAAAAACTAAACAACAACAGTAAACCGTACTAAATAAAACAAAACCATAAAATGAAACAAAAGCTGTTTAATGTAAGGAATAAAGAGCATTAAACAGTAAGCGCTTTCGTCAAAATAAAGACTTCATCAGACTGAATAATGTTCATAACATACATCACATTTAAATCTTGCAAACACCAATCATATGACTGAAATCGGTCATATGACAAAAAGGATTTTATTCAATGTTTAAGTCCCTTTCTCTCTAAATAAGCAACAAAATCCTCTCTATTATTCAGGCCAGGCAGAAAACAGGCATCTTACTTGCTATAGGTACTCTCACCAACCCAGCTCTTTATCAGCATCAAAACTCATCATAACTCACAGCCTACTCTAATACTAAAAATTTAAAATGTACCAAACATGAACTTGCTTTGTAATGTCTTGCTAAAGGATTTTTAGTGTCTCCTAATTCTACTGCATGTTTGTGCTCACAAATACATTTGTAACGCTTCCCCTACTGGTACATAAAAAGAGGGACAAGACTGGCACATAACCAAATATACCACATATCTATACTTTTACATGTAAAATTCACTTTTTTTTAACTTTAAGACCATTGAAAAATAATAGAAAGTTGCCCTGAACTTAAGGATAAGGTGGGAGACCAACCTTTGTTTGTTTATAAAAGAGGAAAAAGTTTTAAAAATGTATTTTTTTCAAGCTAAACTTAATAAACCAGTTACAGTTAAGAATAAGAACAAATGAGGTAAATACAAGTGTTTTAACTGTAATTTATGTGATTATTTGCTCACTGGGGTGGATGAGGTGAACATTAATGGTTTTAAAGTTTAAAGTGAACAAGGAAGAAAGGCAAACATTTTCTTTGTAACCAGCCTGCAGCCCAGGAAGCTACTACTGTGAACACTCTTGGTGCCGTGGAAAGATCAAAAGGCAGAGAAGTAAATGTGATGAGCCAAAGGAAAACCTGAGGAATCTCCTGCAATAAGAACAAATGGCTATGTGTAAGTAGGCATCCCTCAGATCTAGTCACACTATGAAAGATGAAAGGCATAAGAATTTGAAGAAAGCATTTTGAAAGATGGTACCTTCAAAGTAAGTGTTTAGGAGAGATGGGTCTCCACTGCCCTTCTTTCCTTGGCACTAGAAAAATCCTGAAGTAAAATCAGTTCCCCCTGAAGTCCTGTGGGATTTGCATAATAGTGCCCCAATTCAAGAGATCTTAAATAATTGGGGCAAGAAGGGATATTTGGTTGTGAGGAAGCTGTAGCATGCTTTCAGAGGAGGAATATTTTCCCAGGACATGGCATAACAGTCCTTGATGGAGAGGACCCACTTGTCTGTAGTAATACCTTCCCACATGGCCAGGGAGATAGTCTTTGGGAAAAGCAGGGTAATTGGGCTAAGGTCAGGGGGAGGAGTACTGCAGAAGTAGTCACAGATTTTGCTTCCAAAGGGAGGCCTACCTGCTGGAAGTTTGAGTACCTTTTCCTAGTGTTTTTCTTAGTTTCTGAGATATCCTAGGATTCCTTCTAATGAAAGAGGTACATGTGGATGGGTATTTCCTATTGTATCTAGAACTGAGGAAAGTAGGATCTGTCTACAGTATTTCATGGTCTTGGAGAGTTTTGAACAAACTGGTAGGCTGAGGACAAAACAGCAAATCTTTGTCCATGGGACAGTCTAAGAGCTTTGATTTGAAATCCAAAGGGATAGGCTGACTGCAAAGCCATGCATCTCTGCAAACAGATCCAGTGGTAGCTGCCCTTGAAGAAGCATCTACAGCATCGCAATGGCAGTTGATGCTGTTTCTGGCTATTTGAGTGGCCTGGGATAGTAGGCTCTGCATTTGGTGTTTGGTCTCTGTTGTAGGAGGGTCCACCATAACTTTGTTTAAGGAATGCAGGACAGAGATCAAGTGCTTTGTCATTTGAGTTTGGTAGCCAATTGCCCTAAAAAAGAAAGGGTAGCAGAGTTGTAAATCTTTCCCCATCTATTCAAAGCCCTACCTTTGTCCAGGGCATTAGCAATGGGCAGGAGCTTAAGAGGGTTTTATCTGAACAGAGAGAGAAAGACACAGAGAAACTGCAGAGTAGTGTGCCACTGGATTCTTGTACAAGTATTTAGGTCATCAGGCACCTTTTAAAACCTGCCTGGTCTTTTAGGAGCTGGTGGTTGAGAATCAGGTGTGGAAGAAGTGAACTGAAGGGTGTCTTGAAAAGCCACAAGTGCAGGAGGGACTGGAGAAGGGGCACCCATCTCCAAAAGGCTGTAACACCTCTTCTAAATATCAGAGATCTACGTGGATGGCCATTCCGTGTTTCATTATGTTCTGGATGGTCTCCCATAAGGAAGCTTCTCATTAGGGGAATGTGGTTACCAGGAGTCCTCTTCATCAGAAGGGATTTGTCCTGGAGAATGCAGCTGAGAGGAATAGTACAGAAAATGGTCAGAATCATAACCTTGTCCTTCAGAAGAGGAGGAAACCAAAGCAAGTTTTTTTTTAAAACTAACCTGTTGTTGTGGAGACTAAGAGGAGGGAGGTTTCAAAGACGTAACTTTGAACAATCCCCGTGATAAATCTACCCACTCCTTTTCCCTAGCTGCTGAGGGAGAGGCCATATGTCTAGTTGCCTGTTTTTCCTTTTTAGGTGTGATGTCTGCCTGAATGAGACACGGGGGGTTCGGAACTCAATTTCTATTAAAACGCCTGGGATCTCTTCTCTAAAATTTGAAGGACACCATGAGATTCCTTGTAAATGAGTTATGGTTCATCAGATGTATTAGCAGTCTGCAAGGTCTCAGCAGCATTACTGGCCTCTTACTGGGTCTCAGTAGCGGGCAATTGAGAGGTAACCTATGTACTGAGGGTTCTAGAACCTCAGTAAGTATGCCAGAGTCTAAAACAGATTGTGGATCCATTCTAAGCCTCTAGCTTTTTCTTCAGCGAAAGAGGGACATCCAAGGATGCAGATTCAGCTATCTTGGACTGGGCCAAGCATTTAAGATGCTGAGTTTTTAGAAAGGTGTCAAGAGAGGAAAGCCTTCACAAAGATTTTAGGAATGAATGACTGACAGACTGAGCAAGTCTTATTGTGTTCTGGGCCTAGGCAAGAGAGACACTTGACATGCAAGTCCTTGTATGGAATCTGCCTACTGCACTTACCTCCTCTTAGCTGACATCTAACAAATCTCAACAAAATAGCGTTGCCACCCCTCCGTTTTTTTTCCGGAGTGCCCGGAAATCAGTAGGGCACTCCGGTTCTCCGGTTCTTGTAATCGGAGTCCGGAAATAGCGTCAGGCTCGTCAGCGCGTATTAAAAAAAAAAAAACATTCCGTGACCCGTCTTGGACTCGTTGATTGGCTGCTTGCTGCAGACGAGGCTCGTGCAGCAAGCAGCCAATCAACACGTAGAGTTAGTAGTAAAAGCCCTGCAAAGCCCGCGAAAATTTAAGAATATAAAGCGGTGCTTCAGCATAAGTTTACCTTTTACTTTTGTAGTACAAAGGGTGCTGCTTAAGATCTGAAATTCTTGCTTGGAGCCTTGGACATCGTCTTCAGTGGATTGCCTGCTGCCTGGAAGCCCTGCCTGGAAGCCCTGCCTGCTTGGAAGCCCTGCCTGGAAGCCCTGCCTGCTTGGAAGCCCTGCCTGCTTGGAAGCCCTGCCTGGAAGCCCTGCCTGCTTGGAAGCCCTGCCTGGAAGCCCTGCCTGCTGCCTGGAAGCCCTGCCTGGAAGCCCTGCTGCCTGGAAGGATTGCCTTAGCCCTGCTGCTTGCCTTGCTTGCTGGAGGAGAAGTGCTGTGGACTGGGTGGTGGTGTGTTCCCCTGCTTGCTGGCCCTTTAGCTGCCTGTTCTGTTCTGCTGCTGAGAGCTTGTTTTAGTAGCCCTGCTGCTGATTTTTCTGGAGGTAAGTGGATTTTCCTTTAATGGATTCTTTGGAATTAAGGTAGATTTTCAAAGATTAGTGTGACAAGGGGAATGAAATATTGCCAGCACAGCTACTAGTGAATTTTTTAAATATTAAATTTATATTAATTCACTAGCTGTGCTGGCACTATCTCATTCATTGATGGTGACAAGATGTGTGTAACTATCTAGATGTTCAACATGTGGTGATTAACTAGAACAGTTTCTAATCTGGTTTTGGACTTGGTTGCAGTGAATGTATAATGACTTCATGATTTGTATAAGATGCTTGGACTGTAGATCTGTCTTTCTAGTCTGTCATCACCGTGATGTTTACCTTGACCTGTGTTTCTTCCTAGGGTGTCTTTCTAGGGTGTACAGTCTTCGTAGTATAGTGAGGCTTAAATGTAGCTTTTTGTCTAGTTTGTCATCACAACTGTTTACCTTTTATCTGTGTTTTCTAGGGTATACCGTCTATACCAAAGCTTAGCTCATTTGATGTTACAGTGAATATATGATTACATGATTTGTATAAGATGCTTGGACTGTAGATCTGTCTTTCTAGTCTGTCATCACCGTGATGTTTACCTTGACCTGTGTTTCTTCCTAGGGTGTCTTTCTAGGGTGTACAGTCTTCGTAGTATAGTGAGGCTTAAATGTAGCTTTTTGTCTAGTTTGTCATCACAACTGTTTACCTTTTATCTGTATTTTCTAGGGTATACCGTCTATACCAAAGCTTAGCTCATTTGATGTTACAGTGAATATATGATTACATGATTTGTATAAGATGCTTGGACTGTAGATCTGTCTTTCTAGTCTGTCATCACCGTGATGTTTACCTTGACCTGTGTTTCTTCCTAGGGTGTCTTTCTAGGGTGTACAGTCTTCGTAGTATAGTGAGGCTTAAATGTAGCTTTTTGTCTAGTTTGTCATCACAACTGTTTACCTTTTATCTGTGTTTTCTAGGGTATACCGTCTATACCAAAGCTTAGCTCATTTGATGTTACAGTGAATATATGATTACATGATTTGTATAAGATGCTTGGACTGTAGATCTGTCTTTCTAGTCTGTCATCACCGTGATTATGCTGAAGGGTGGAGTAAAGGGGTGTGGCTATTAAAAGGAATGGGTGTGGCTTGATTGTGCATGGGGCGGGGCTTGTTTGTCAGGAAATGGCACAGTAGAAAGGTGGCAACCCTACAACAAAACAGTGCAAGCAGAAAGAAGATTCCCCAACAGGACATTAATCTGGATAAAAGACTGAGCCAAAGGTACCAACAACCAAACGGAAATCAGACCAATGGATAGTCTACCTGCATTCAGGCTGGCAGTGAGATAGTCTGGGGATCCAGACTTACATGTCCATCTATACAACCCAATGCATATGAGCTGAGGTCATGTGTCTGACATATGACCTTGGGAAGGTAAAACTTAGGAACCCTGGCCAGACCGCAGCTGTGACAACCCATATGTCGGGAACACTGCAAAAATAATTTCAGTCAGGACCTCAACTGATCAGAAGATCTGAAAGTTTTTTTTCTGCCAAGACAGTACTAGAGTTATCTGTGGACAGGCAAGCAGGCCCGAGGAGAGGGGGGGGTGTAGCCGGTACATTGCTCCAGGGCCTATGAAGCTCAAGGGGACCTAATGAAGCCCAAGAAACATCACAAAAACTGAAACGTGTAGTCTTGAGAAGGAGACGTCCTTACAAACTAAGACAAAGAATTGCAGGAGAACTTTCGTGAACAAGATCGCGAAATGCTGAGGAAGCATGCCGTGAAGTAATAGAAGGCTGTGGCAAACTTTTTTTTTGAGTGATATAATACAGTGCATTCAAGATTCAATGAACAAAACTTGTGAAAGTGACTATCAATGAGTGTTCTCACGTGTTCATTCCTAGCTTCAAACTTATTGCTCGGATTACTCCTCCTTGCTTTCCCGCCAAATCCCAGGATGAAGAAGAAAATGGGACATGAGCCACCCTGATTCATCGTGGACTGCAAAGAAGACTTTACAGGAAAGCGAAGGAAGAAATAATTCCACAGGCAAAGTTCCCTGTAAATGTTGTAATTGTAGCATAAAGGACCCACTGACATCGCGTGCCTTTTTGTCTAAATTATCGAGAGATTCGAGACTATAAACAGCTAGATGGTTAGCAGAAATCAATAGCAATATTGTCTTAACTTTAGAACCACTAACAAAATTCTCAATAGCAATACGGCACATTTCTGTGTTCTATATTTCATTTCAGGTACCGGCCTTAAATACGTCATCTCAAAAATCTGGAGCTCAAAAAACAAAGAAAAACAAAAATGTGATGAGATTAATAAAAAAGGACTGCAAACACTCTTTCAAGTTGGCGTTAAATGCAAAACAAGAGAAACTGACAGAAATGAAACTTTAGATTTAGAGCAAGGGGAGCCAAATGCAGAACTGAAACAAAGGACAGAATCTCATGAAGCCAGTTTAGATCTTCAAAAAACATCAGATCAAGTAAATCCAAATGTGATTCTTGCACAAAAGGTGGATGACGCGAATGAGGATGGAGGATATGAGAAAAAAGGAGATTTGAAGGAACAAGTGAATGTTAGCGATGAAAAGAGAAGTGAGGCAATGAGTACATCAATGTCTACAGAATCTGGCCATGGTGAAGAAATGAGTAACATTGGAATTGACATTGGACTTCTTGTAACAGAGGTTCCTCTCAGCTAGATATAGAAAACTGTGTTATGAAAGGTCATATTGGCAATCCTAAAACATTTCCCAAAGATATGAATAATCAAGTTTTCCCAGAAAGCATACTAACATTTTGAAATTTGAATGGTGAGAAACTTTTAGTTATGTACTTACCATAACGATAGATGTATGTGATCCAACTCGCCTACATTCATAACTGATGGGCTTGGAGCCGATTCTCGGCTCTGACTCAGCTGATACACTAGCACGAAGTCTCTCATTGGCTGGGCCAACCCCCTTATCCCAGGATGCACCACGCCCAAACCCCCAGATCTTGTTTGTCCCACAACAACTCACCCACATGTGCCACTCCGACTGCACAATAGTGTTTCCTCCAGATCCAACAGGTAGGGGGAAGGAGGGCGGGTATGTAAGAATGTAGGCGAGATGGATCACATACATCTATCATTATGGTAAGTACATAACTAAAAGATGTAATGCGATCCTATCTCGCCTACATTCATAACTGATGGGACAGCGTCCCTAGCACCTAGATCCTGGGAGGCTCACTGGAAAACACTCCTGAGCACTGTGGAACCAAAGGACGCCTGACCTCTAGAGGCCACGTCCAGTTTGTAATGAGAAATAAAAGTATGTGGAGAAGCCCAAGTGGCCGCTGCACATATCTCATCCACAGACAGTCTGGCGTGGAAGGCCACTGAAGTTGCCATAGCTCTAGTAGAATGCGCTCTAAATGGAAATGGAAGTTCTCTTCCTGTTGATGCATAAATAAATGAAACACAATCCCTAATCTACCTAGCGATAGTGGTCTTAGTTACTGCTTTGCCAATCCTGTTATCTGCAAAGGCCACAAACAACTGGTCTGATTTCCTCTGCTGCTGTGTCCTATCCAAGTAAAACCTCAGTTGTCTATGCACATCCAACTGATGAAGTCTGTATTCAGCCTTGTTGGAAAATTTTGGAAAGAAAACTGGTAGCTCTATAGATTGCTGCAGACAAAGAGCAGAAGAAACCTTCGGAAGAAATGACGGGTTTAGTCTTAGAGATACTCTATCCTTGTGAAAGATCACATAAGGGGGCTTAACAGAAAGGGCTTGAAGCTCCGAAACCCTTCTGGCTGAAGTAATAGCTACCAAGAAGGCAGTCTCCCAAGGTAAGAACTTTTGCTCACAAGTGGCCGCCGGCTCGAAGGGATAAGACGTCAAAGCTCCTAAAACTACATTCAAATCCCATGGCAAAACAGGTTGCGACACCGGGGGGCGAAGCAACCAAGCTCCCTTAAGAAAGGCCTTACACAACTTATGACTCATGAGTGAAAGCTCAAAGGCAACATGATAATTAGAAATCACTGCCAATTGGACTTTAAGTGTGGAGACAGCTGAACCCCGTCTAAAAAGAGTTGCCAAAAAATCTAATACTGCCGACACCGGGGCTGTCAGAGGGTCAAGGTTGTGCCACTGGGCCCAAATGGCAAACCCTTTCCATTTATTATAATATATCTCCTTAGTGGAAGCTCTGTGAGAAGAAGACAGAATCCAGACCACCTCAAGTGAAAGGATATGCTGTCTGACTAAGGTCGGAAGTGGAGCAGCCAAGCCGTTAGCTTGAGAGTCCACAGTGATGGATGGGCCTGACCTGACTGAAGAGTCAGGAGGTCTGGAACTGGGTCCAGAATCCAAGGATCCTTCACTGCATACTTCCGAAGGAAAGGAAACCAAACTTGGCGGGGCCAGTGTGGTGCGATCAAAATCATGCTGCTTCCCAAGCAGACCGCCTTCTAAATCACCTTTGGCAGTAGTGGGACCGGAGGGAAGGCGTAGAGCAGACCGGAGGGCCAATTGTGGACTAGAGCGTCCCTGGGTGACTCCCCCTGGGGGGGAATCAGAGAGAAAACATTGCTGCACTTCGCGTTCCAGGGGCTGGCGAAAAGGTCGCAACAGGGAAACCCCCACTTGGAGAAGATCCGAGCCACTACTTGGTCGTTCAGGGACCACTCGTGAGGCATCAGAATAACTCTGCTCAGCCTGTCTGCTATCACATTGGACTTCCCTGGAATGTGCATTGCCACTAGAAATCTCTGGGAAGCGATCGCCCAGTTCCAAACTCTCATAGCTTCTCTGCAAAGAGGATAAGACCTGGTTCCTCCCTGCTTGTTCAGGTACCATACTACCGCCATATTGTCTGAGAAGATTGCGATGGTACCCTTGGGAAGAGAGCTGTGAAGTGCCTACAACGCAAGAAGCACTGCCCTTATTTCCAGAACACTGATATGTAAGTGGGTTTCGTGATTCTGCCACGTGACTTGAACCGTCCTGACTTGAACCGTCCTGCCCAGATAATGCCCCCCCTTATCTGGGAGGCGTCCGTGGTCACTGTGGCAATGGGGGAGGGGGGGCAGAAGAGTCTCCCCTGGTTCAGGTTGGAGGAGAGGAGCCACCAACGAAGATCTCGCCAGCACGTTTCCGTGATGAGAATCGGGTAGGACAATGGCAGATCTTGGTATGACCACTGGGTCGACAGGAGCCATTGGAGAATTCGCATATGCAATCTTGCCAGAGGGACCAGAAGAATGGAGGCTGCCATCGACCCCAAAAGTTGAAAGACCATCCTGGCTGGGGCTTTCCTTCGGGGTAGTAAGGCTAGGACTTTGTCCTGTAGTATCTTTATCCTCTCTGTTGGAAGGAATGCTCGCATCTCTAGAGTCTAGCTCTGCGCCTATAAAGGCAACACGCTGTGATGGCAGCAATACAGACTTTTCCCAGTTGAATGTAATTCCGAATAGATGTCCCAACACGATGGTAGCACTCACAGCTTGAATAAGAAGATGCCTGGTGGGGGCGGTGAGGAGCCAGTCGTCTATATACGGAAACACCTGGAATCCCAGACGTCTCAGGTGAGCCGTCACCACTGCCAGACATTTGGTAAACACCCTGGGGGCTGTGGTGAGACCAAAGGGCAGGGCCCGGAACTGGAAGTGACTGGCTCCTAGGCAGAAGCATAAATGTATCCTGGACGCCCTGTTTATCTTGATGTGATAATAGGCATCCTTGAGATCGATGGAGCACATCCATACTCCTTTTTCCAGCAATGGGAAAATAGATTGCAACGTGACCATCCGGACCTTGGACTTCTTTACGAAGCGGTTTAGGTGGCTGAGGTCCAGAATGTGTCTCAAGTCCCTTGTTCTTTTCGGCACCAAAAATAACTTTGAGTAAGTTCCTAATCCGGTCTGGTCTGCGGGGACTGGCTGGATGACTCCCTTTCCGAGCAGCTTTGCGACCTCTATGACTGCTTGATCCCAATGACTGGGTGGCACATCCGGGATTTTCCTTGACGGTGGAGGGGGACAGATAAAGGGGATTGTGTAACCTCCGGCGATGATACGAAGCACACACTGATCCTGAGTGATGGAACCCCAGGCCCTTGGATGCGTCGAGAATCGACCCCCGACTGGCTCTGGAGACGCACAGTCGGGCAGTCCCTCAGAGACGCTGGAAGGAGGAACCACAAAAGGATTCGCGGTCTCCTGAGTTGCGGGGGCCTCCGCCGCCTCTAGGGCGATGTCTTCTAGAATAACCCCCCCCTGCCTCTGGAAGGGGGGGGTCACTCTGATGGGCAGGGAAAGACTTTTGGGACTTTCTGAACCACATCTTTCCTCCCCCCTGAACCTTGGGATAAGGTCTCGAGGGAAGCGAAAAACGGGCCCCAATGGCAGACAAAGTCTTACCCTCCTGCTCACATCTAGTGAGTGTGTCTTTCACCTTGGGTCCAAAGAGAGAAAACCCATCGAATGGAGCGTCAGTGAAGGAAGACTTGAACGCCTCTGCAAAGTGACACAAGCGCATCCAGGCTTGCCTCCAAAGGGCTACACCCAAACTCGCTGCCCTACCCGCCCCTTCGGCTGCATACGATATGAGCCTCATGGACGAGTTAACAATGGACGAAAGGGTAGACAGCTGGGCGTTGACAGACTGTGTCAATGCCTCAGGCACGTTACCCGACAGGGTATCTCCCAACTCCTTTATGAGATCCCTTTGGAGCCTCGTAAAGTGACATAAATAATTCAGCGACCGCAGGGTAAAGGTCGCTGATGTCAGGGTATGCTTCCCATACCTATCCATGCTCTTGGACTCCTTGTTAGGAGGATGGATAGAAGTAGATGCCTCTGCCACATCTTGCTGGGTGGCAGACGCCACCACCATAGCATCAACTGGAACTCCCTTGGTTAGAAACTCCTTGCCAGGGGGTGCGGATAAAAACTTGTTGGGGTGAGAAGGAACTGGCTCCACAGAATCAGGGTGTTCCCACACCCTTCGACAAATAAGGTCCAGTAACTCATCGAAGGGTGGAGACAACCAGGAGGCGGAGGGTTGGGCTCCGAAGGCCTTGAGGAAGACCGACTCCTCCGCGGAAGGGGTTTTGGATGGCCAGTCGCCCCTCTGTCTCAAGATCTCCAGGATATTGGAGAATGAGACATCATCAGAGGACGACTTACGGGACCCTTCCGCATCATCGAGGTCGGTGGCCGAGGTGACAGACTCATCTGGGGAGTCTATGTGCTTCCTCTTGCACAATTTTTTCCTGGGGGGCTCTTCAGGCACGAATTCTGAAGGCTCCTCAGAAAACAGGGGACCACACAAGGAGGAATCCTCAGGCCTAGGAGCCGTGCTGTCCGAAGACAGGGGGGCACCAGAAGCTCTAGTCGCTGTATCTAGGGAAGGAGTCACAGATTCAGGTGAAGTCACTAGAGACTTGGCCAACGCGCTCCTCATAGCCTCGAAGGCGGGCCCACCAGAATCTGAGGAGAGACCCGTCCCCAAGACCATGACCGGTGTCGGGGTTCCCCTAGCCGAGGTGCCAAGAGGGAGTCTCGGGGCCGAAACTAGAAGCCCCGACGAATCCCCCTCGGGCCTGGCTGAGGACACCCGAGAACCGAAACCTCTGGAAGGCACAGAAAGGGTTGGAGCTGAAGATGGTGCTGACAGACTAGCAGTGGGTCTCGAGACCGACTCAAGGACTTCACCCGACTCTACGAACTCCGACGACGACACCAAGGTTGTCGGAGGAGGAAGAAACGTTATCGAAAGGGCTGGCTCCGGGGTCAACTGGGCCGGAGCCGAAATTAATTTGGATAAGACAGGTGACTGGAGGAGCCTCTGGACCACCCTATCTACATCTGAATCTGAAAGCCTGGAGGACCTGGAGGAAACAGAAGGGGGCCAAGAAACTTTTTCTATCGGCTCCAAGACAAGGCTAGGAGGCCGGCTCCGAATCAGCTCCAAAAGGATCGGGGCCGAAGCAGACTCGACCAGAACTGAGACCCCTTTCGGCGCCGACGGTTCAGGAGCCGACGAAACCGACCCCAGAGCAGAAACACTCTCCTGCGGCTCCGAGACCAATGGAGCCGACGAAGGAGACCCAGATTTAGACCCTCTATCCTGCGGCTCCGAAATCAGTGGAGCCGAGGAAGGGGACAGAGTACCTGATCTCTCATCCCGAGACTCCAAAACCAGTGGAGCTGAGGAGGGAGACCCAGATTTAGATCCTCTATCCTTCGGCTCCAAGGCCAGTGGAGCCGAGGAAGGGGACACAGATTTAGCTCTTTTTGCAGGCGGCTCCGACGGACTTGTCGGAGCCGAAGACTTCTTTTGCTTCAATTTCGAGGAGGGAGAAGAAGCCAAAGCTTCCTCGAAGGCTAGCTTGATCAGACCCTTCAGGATAAGCTTATTTTTTCTCTGATGCAGGACACAAGAGGAGAAAGCATGGCAAACACTGCAAGATTCTTGCAAGTGTTTAGCCACTAGACAATAAACACAGATGACGTGGCTATCTGTCAACGACATCTTGTAATTGCATTTTGAACATTTTTTAAAGCCCGATGGCTTATGTGCCTTTTCTTTGCCAGCCATACTAACTGTAACACACTCAAAACACACAAGGAGAGGGGGGGGGAAGAGCTCTAACTTAAACGCTCTACAAGAGATAGGGCAAAGGCCCTCTAACTCAAACGGGCCTAGCCTGCCAAACAGAAGGGATTACCACAACAATTCAAAAAGACAAACACAGTCAATCACAATGGAACTAACAACAAGATAGCTATTAAAATAGCTGTTTGAGTATAAATTCTAAAGCTAACTGCCAAAAAGCGACCAAAAGGCCAAAATAGAAGGGTACTTAGCCACAGCCAAGTCGAGACCACGTCGTTACTCTAGGAGCGGCAAACGAGATCTGGGGGTTTGGGCGTGGTGCATCCTGGGATAAGGGGGTTGGCCCAGCCAATGAGAGACTTTGTGCTAGTGTATCAGCCGGTCGGAGCAGATTCTCGGCTCCGAGACCATCAGTTATGAATGTAGGCAAGATAGGATCGCATTACATCATATCCTGCCGATTATTTTGGAACAATCGGTGTTGCAACATTAGCTCCTCCACATCCAAGTCTATGCTTGCATCATCAGAAGGATGGTCAGCTGCTGGAAAGTAGCAAAAATTATGTAGTCGCATCCCAGAACATGAGAGAAGTAATAGTCATAGGCAATGCTATCTGGCTTGGTGAGAATTAGAAAGACGCCGGTCTTCTGATAAGGGCATTGAAAGTCTCTTAGAGGCATCAACTGCAGCACAGTCTGTCAAGTGGTACAACATTATGAAACGAATCATTGATGTTATAACTATTCCTTGGACAGCGTTCACTTTGGTGACAAGGACAATGGAAATTTTGGGGGGCTAATAGAGTTGTTGTCTCACTGGGATCCAATTCTAAAAGAAAAAGAAGTTATGTACCTACCATGACGTTCCATGTTAGTTGTCTTCTTCTCACCTTCTTTCTTGCTGGTTGGGTTCGGAGCCAATCCTCTGCTCCGACTTGGCCATCTTCAAAAGCTCGAGAGCTGTTTACTGGTTCGAGGCCACCCCATATCCCATGATGCCTGGCGCTAGATACCCAGATCTCATTTGGCAAGTCTAACTGCAGACATAATAAGGAAAGGATCTTATCCTGGAATGTATAAAACCTACCAGAGAGGCTACTAGGCAGAAAAGAATAACCAGAGAAGACTCAGCCAGTGAAAAACCATAAGGAACTCTTCTCGGTCTACTAGGATAGGGGGATGGAGGGTGGGACGCAAGAAAGAAGGCGAGAAGAAGACAACTAACATGGAACGTTATGGTACGTACATAACTTCTTTATGTTAAGTTGTCTATCTCGCCTTCATTCTTGCTGGTTGGGACAGCGTCCCTAGCACCTAAAATCCTGGGTGGCTCATCAGAACAAACTCTTCAGAACAGTGGAACCAAAATCAGCTCTGCTCCTGGAAACCACATCCAACTTATAATGCAAAATGAAAGTATGTGGGTTGGCCCACGTAGCCGCAGCACAAATAGATTCCATGGGCAACCTAGCCTGAAAGGCCACAGAAGTGGCTAAAGCTCTGGTGGAGAGACCTTTTGGTTTAACAGGCAATTCTTTATTCCTCAGTTGATAGATAAATGTGATGATAGAAGTCAAGCACCTGGACAAGGAAACTTTTGAGACTGGAAGACCTTGTTTACCTCAGCATAAGAAAGGAAAAGTTGGTCCAATTTCCTGATGTCCTTAGTTCTATGCAAATAAAAGTGTAGCTGCCTGTGAACATCTAACTGATGCAATTTATATTCAGCCCTGTTGGAGTGGTTGGGAAAAAACACATGAAGGTCTATGGACTGATTCAAAGAGACCTTAGGAAGGAAGGAAGGATTAGTTCTGAGAGCAACCCTGTCATTGTGGAACACTAGGTACGGAGGACGGGTAAAAAGAGCCTGAAGTTCTGAAACTCTTCTGGCTGAAGTAATAGCTACCAGAAAGAGGGTTTTCCAAGATAAAAACTTCAAGGAACAAGACGCTGCAGTTTCGAAGGGGGGCAAAATTAGAGAAGCTAAAATCAAATTTAGATCCCAAGGAGGTGGAGGATCTCTCACTGGAGGTCTGAGCAGAGTGGTCCCTTTGAAAAAGGCTTTACATAGCTTATCAAACATGATATTATTTTCCGACAGGCCAATGTGAAAATATGAAATTGCAGCTAACTGAACTCTAATTGTAGCAGAAGCGGATCCAGCATGAAAGAGTTCCGCAAGAAATTCCAAAATGTGGTGTACAGGGGCTGAAAAGGGGTCTATACTCAGCATCTGCCCAGGAAGAAAAGCGTTTCCACTTACTAGCGTAAGTTTTTCTAGTCGTAGACTTGTGCGATGATAAAATAATTTTGCGCACAGAGGGGGAAATATCAGGAAGCCTGGCTAAAGTTGGAAGTGAATCAACCAAGCAATGAGCTGGAAAGAGTGCAGGGATTGGTGCAGCCTGCCCGATTGATGGATCAGAAGGTCTGGAACTAGGTCGAGAGTCCAAGGCTGCTCGAGAAGATGATGATGCAGGAATGGGAACCATATTTGTCGGGGCCAGTAAGGAGCAATGAGGATCATTTTGCAGCCCAATACGGTAGCTTTCTGTATTAGTTTCGGAATTAGGAGAAAAAGAGGGAATGCATAATGAAGTCCTTGAGGCCAATCGTGGACTAGAGCGTCTCTGGGGGAATGTCCAGGAAGTGGAAGGAGAGAGAAGAAATTGCTGCACTTGCTGTTGAAGGGGGTGGCAAAAAGGTCACAGCAAGGTTGGCCCCTTTGCAGAATATTTGGTCCGCAACTACTTGATTCAGAGACCACTCGTGAGACATGAGAATTGCTCTGCTCAGCCTGACTACTGTGACGTTGGACCTCCCAGGGATGTGCGTTGCGATCAGAAACCATTGGGAAGAGATCGCCCACTGCCAGAGTCTGAGTGCTTCTCGACATAGGGGGTAGGACTTGGTTCCGCCCTGCTTGTTGATGTACCACACTACTGACATATTGTCCATTTGAATTGCAATGGTCCCGGTAGGAAGAGAGTCCTGAAGAGCTTGCAATGCTAAAAGCACGGCCCTCATCTCCAAGATGTTTATATGCAGATGGTACTCGTGAGGTTGCCAGGTGCCTTGGACTGTCCTGCCCTGATAATGCCCCCTCCCCCACCCGATCAGGGAGGCGTCCATGGTCACCGTAGCAACTTGAGGGGGAAGTACAAATGGTCTGCCCCGGGGCACTGATGTGGAGACCATCCACCACGCAAGGTGCTTTTTGCATGCTTCTGTGATCATAATCATGTGAGACATGGGAAGCTGCTGGAAGGACCACTGGGTGAAAAGAAGACACCGGAGAATCCTCATGTAAAAACAAGCTAGAGGAACAAGTATGATCGCTGCTGCCATGAGACCCAGAGTTTGGAGGATGAACCTGGCTTGAATTCTTTTGCATGCTAATAAGACCTGTACATGTTGGCAAATCACCAATACCCTGTCTGGTGGAAGGCTCGCTGACATGTCTTTTGGATTTAAATTTGCACCTATAAAGGTGATAGACTGACAGGGCGACAATGCAGAGTTTTTGAAATTTATTGAGATACCTAAACTGGACAAGTCTCGACAGTGTAGTCTCTGGCGCGCAGAAGGTGATGCCTGATAGTAGCAGTGAGGAGCCAGTTGTCTAGATATGGAAACACCTGGAATCCTTGCCGTCTCAGGTGAGCGGTAACTACTGCCATACATTTTGTGAACACCCTGGGGGCTGTGGTGAGACCAAAGGGCAGAGCTCTGAACTGATAATGGCTGGCTCCCAGCGAGAAGCAAAGGAATCTTCTGGAGCGTCTGTCCATTTTGACATGGTAGTACGCATCCTGAAGATCTATAGAGCACATCCAATTATCCTGACCCAGAAAGGGTAACATGGACTGTAGTGTGACCATCCAAAACTTCGTTCTTTGTGCAGACCTGTTCAGTCTGCTGAGATCCAGAATGGGTCTCCAGTCCCCTGTCTTTTTTGGTACCAAAAAGAACCTTGAGTAAATTCCGGATCCTTGCTGGTCTGCTGGGACTTGCTGGATGGCCCTTTTTCTTAGCAGTTCTGAAACTTCTTGAACTGCTTGATCCCTTAGATTGGGTGGAACATCTGGAAGGGACTTGTTTAACACTAAGGGAGTGCGAACAAAGGGAATTCTGTAGCCTCCGGATATAACAGACTGTACCCATTTGTCTTGTGTTATGTCTTGCCAGGCTCTAGGGTACAGCGATAATCTTCCCCCGACTGCCTCCAAAGGTGGGCAACCCTTCAGGGATGCTGGAAGGGCTTCTCAGATAAGGATTCTCTGCTGCCCTGGTTTTGCGGACCCCCTCTGCCACGAGGGCGGCGTCTATTATTGTTCCCGTGCCCCTGGATGGGAACTCACCACGTGTGTCCGGCAAGGCTCCCTGGGATTTCCTGAACCACATCTTTCCACTCTTCTGACCCTTGGGATATGGTCTGGAAGGAGTGGAAAAATGGACTCCTATGGCAGAGAGAGTCTTGCCTTCCTGCTCACACCTGGTAAGGGTGTCCTTCACCTGTGATCCAAAAAGAGAGGAACCATCAAAGGGGGTGTTGGTGAAAGATGCACTGAAAGGTTCCGCAAAGTTACATAGCCGCATCCAAGCGTGCCTCCTTAGGGCAACGCCTGTGCCCGCGGCTCTACTGGCACCATCGGCTGCATAAGAAATGAGCCTCATGGAGGAGTTCACCACTGAATTAAGAGTTGCCAGCTGGGAGGCTGCCTCAGCCTGGGCCCCCTCAGCTGATGGATCTTGGAGGGTATCTCCAAGCTCTTTAAGGAGATCCCTTTGAAGACGGGTAAAGTGGCACAAATAATTCAGAGACCTCATGGAAAAGGTCGCTGAAGAGAACATCCGCTTCCCATATCTGTCCATCGTCCTGGACTCCTTGTTAGGGGGATGGACAGATAAAGAAGTTTCAGCCAACCCCTTTCTTTGTGGCCACCGCTACCAACACCTTTGGTCAAAAACTGTTTATCCTGTGGTGCAGTTATGAATTTAGCGGGTCTTCTGGGGGTTGGTTCCACTGTGTCTGGAGCTGACCATGCCTTCTGAGCCACCACCGACATCAGTGGGTCGAAAGGCGGAGACACCCAGGAGGTGGAAGGTCGGGATCCAAACGTATCCAGGAATACAGACTCATCCTCGGAAGGGCTTAGGGTAGTCCAGTTCCCCCTCTGCCTAAGCATCTCAAGGATGTCCGAGAAGGAGACATCTTCAGAGGGGGATTTCGGGGACCCTTCTGAATCCTCTAAGTCAGTATCTGATGTGACAGACTCAGCGGAGTCAACATGCTTCCTCTTGCATTTCCTCTTATGAGGTGGCTCCTCTGAATGATCAGGGGAGGCCACGGAAGAGGAAGATACACCCAAGGGGGTGCCCTGGAGCATTGGTTCCCCACGCTTGGGTCTGGAGGAGGGGCAGAGGCAGATGCATGCACCATAGTGGGAGGAGCTGATGGGGATGATCGTGGGGCTGACTCAGGGGCCAGCACACTCCTCATGACCTTGAAGGCATCCCTGCTCGGATGCAGAGAAGGTTCCGGTTCCGAAGAGATCGGAATCCCTCTCCGCACCGAGGGGGACGGCTCCGAAGATGATGTAGGAGCCGAGCTCACCTGCGCCAAAGCTCCGAGGGGGAGAAAGCGGTCGGACAAGGGTTCTATGCCACTCGCCCCCTCGGAGCCGACGAGGGAGTCTCGGTGCCCAGACCCTTCCAAGGACGGTACCAAGGAAGTGATCGGAGCAGACGACAGAACCGAAGGAGAAGGTATCGGTGCCAACGGTTCCACGACTCGAACCCCAACCAACTCCGGCTCCGAGCTCAAGGGAGGAGTCGGAGGAGGAATAACTGCAGACATGGACGGAGCAGACACCTGATGAGGGGGGCTGGACAACATTTTTGCTAGGGCCTGCGATTTCAACAGTCTACTGACCACTCTCTCCATGTCGTGATCTGAAAGCCTTGAGGACCGAGAAGAGTGGGAGGACCGATGACTGCGCTCCGAATGGAGCAGAGGAGACCTCGGAGCAGAGCGTATCGACTCCAGGGAGGGAGACCTAGATCTCTTTAGACTCCCTGACGGCTCCGAAGTGCGAGTCGGGACAGACTGGGAGGCAGGCACATCGGTTTAGGCCGGAACAGAGGCAGAAGGAACAGCTTCACCCAACGACGCCTCCGAACTGGGAGCCGAAGATTTAGGTGGCTTAGAGGACTTCACGGGCTGAGCCTTAGTCGGTGAATCCTGCTTAAGAAAACCCCGTAGGATTAACTTATTTTTACACTCCTGCAGGACTCTTGGGCTGAAAGCATGGCAAACTGAACAAGAGTTCTGCAAGTGCATGGTGCCCAGACAATAGACACAAGAAGTGTGACCATCTGTCAGAGACATCTTCTGACAGCATGAGTCACACTTCTTGAATCCGGACAACTTGGTATCCTTGGACATCCCTAAAAAAAGGCGGACCACCAAGAACAATACACAATAAGTAGGAGATAATAACTATCACACACACTAAAGTTACCACAGCCAAAAGAAATACTAACAATATTCTATGCTACCAATAAAACTAAACTAGGTAAAAACTATCGTTTTTTTTTTTTTTTTTTTTTTTAAGAGAAAAAAGAAAGGGTTATTTAAATGGCTACCTACGTGAGAAAGTGAAGGGGGAGGGGAAAACTCTAACTAAAACGAGTTTTCTGAAGGGAAGGGGAGGGATTCAGGAAAGAAATTATAGGTACAACAAAGATATACTGAGAAAGGTTGTAACTACACCTAACAATCTACACTAACAAACCCTAAAAGTTTTTATCAAAATACAGATAAAATAATGAAAATATACGACCTGAGCCAGTAAGACAACCTCACAGCAGAAGCGGCAAATGAGATCTGGGTATCTAGCTCCAGGCATCATGGGATATGGAGTGGCCTCGAGCCAGTAAGCAGCTCTTGAGCTTTTGAAGATGGCAGAGTTGGAGCCGAGGATCGGCTCCGAACCCAACCAGCAAGAATGAAGGCGAGATAGACAACTTAACATCATGTGTTGCAAGTTAAAGAGTCACAAGAAAAGGGGGAACGACTTCAAGTGCATTATGTCTCTGCTGATTCTCAAAATGAGTTAATTGCTGAATGTTCTGAACTTGTGAAACAACACATTTTGCAGGATAGAAAGACTGCAAAGTACTTTGCAGTGATAGTTAATTGCACATCGGATGCATCTCATGTTGAGCAGACAACATTCCTGCTACGTTATGTAATTCAAAAGAATCCCAGTTTGAAATAGTCGAAAGATTTCTGAAATTTGTTGACTGCAGTGACTAAACCGGATCTGACATACACAGATGATTGTAGATACATTGAACGAACATGATATTCCACTCTCTGATTGCTGAGCACTAAGTTATGACAATGCAGCCAACATGTCAGGAAAATTTAAAGGTGCACAAGCAAAAATACTTGAGCAATGTCCAACTGCTTTATTTTCTCCATGTGGGTGCCACACACTCAATTTGTGTGGGAATGATGCTGCAGAACGTATTCCTGAAACCATAACATACTTTAGAACTATACAAACTGTTTATAACTTGTTATCTCTAGTCCACATTGATGGAAAATTTTGCAGAATCATATTGGCTGTTCTCTTCATGGCATATCTAGCACACGGTGGTCAGACCATGTTGAAAGTGTGAAGCCCTTTGTAGCCCATCTGCCTGGCATCAAATTAGCATTAGAAGACCTCTTGAAGCTGAACCTAACTGCCAAAACAAGAACAGAGATTAATGGAGCTTTGTCTTATGTGACATCATTCATTTGTGTGATGTCTGTTGTATGGTACAAAATATTCGTTCCAATTGATATCTGTAACAAAGTTATCCAATCCAGAAATGCAACACAAGATGCTGAAGTGTCCAACATAAAAACCTTGATTTCAGAACTGACAGATCTCCGCAAGAGATGGAAAAGTATGTGGAGTGAAGCTATGCATGTTGCTTCCAATTTACACATAGAAATTGAACTATCTGGGAATCGTGATGATGCAAAACGCAAAAGGAGGTTCCATGGTGAAGATGCCATATTGTCACAAGACTCACAACAACATGACTCCCCTGAAGAAGCGTATTTCAGAAAGTCTGTTTTCTATGTAATGTTGGATAAAGTTACTGGTGGACTCGCAGTTCGTTTCAATGCTGCAGTGAACATTTCTGAGAAGTTCAGCTTCCTCTGGAAGCACCTAACAATTCCTGTAAATGAGCTGAAAGAAAAATCAAAATCACTGGCAAATCAATATCCTGCTGATATCAGTGAAGATCTTGTAATGGAGATGAGTCATCTGCCATCTGTTCATCGATCAAATTTTGGAGAGAACCAGTCGAGCACATTGGAGCTGCTGAATTGCTTGAAAAAGTACAAACTGGAAGGTCTCTTTCCAAATATATGCATCGGTCTGCGTATTCTGTTGGCAATTCCTGCCACTGTCGCCTCTGCAGAGCGCTCATTCAGCAAGCTAAAGCTGGTAAAAATTTTTCTAAGGTCCACTATGTCACAAGCACAAGTAGTAGATTTGGCAAGACTCAGTATTGAGTCTAATCTAGCAAAACTGATTAATTTTGATTATGTAATTCAGGGTTTCACTAGGAAAAAGGCCAGGAAAGCACCTTTGTTCAGCAGACAATAAATGCTATTATAAACGTCTTTTACTATAATAAATATATTACTTTATTATTACATTTATACCTATACATACTTATCTAAATGTAGCAATGTAATCCACGATTGTTAAAAATAAATAATAATATACACACTTACATGTGTGTGTAGAATTTTGTAGAAGGGCCCACACACCTTCTTTTTACCGGGGTCCGGATTTTCTCTCGGCAGCCCTGCATGCAAGGTATGGAGTATTCTCTCCCCCTCACTTTTAGGTTCAGGAAAGAAAACAAGGAGATGGATACTTTGGCTTAAAGTAAACTTGGATACCACTTGGGCATAAAAGAAGGATTAGTTCCCATAAAAAAAAAAAAAACATGTCTGTGGAAAATGAGATGATGTTCACTCACCATAAGAGCTTGCAACTCAGATGCTCTTCTTGCACAGGTGAGAGTAATCAGTAAAACAGTTTTTCTTGTTAAAAACCTCAAGTCAGCCTGATGAGTTGGTTCAAATGGATCAAGTATTAGTTCTTTAACACATAATTAAGATCTAAAGGAGGAGTCACCAGTTTTCATGGAGGTATCTCATGCAAACCCCATTTCAAAAACAATTTGATATGAGAATGCCTTGAAAGAGGGTATCCATGGGCAGAAATGTTGATAAGGCTGATAAATGAACCTCATCGAGCAGTAAAAAAGGGCACAGGAAAGTAACTCACAAATACTGTAAAACCACAGAAGCACTAGCCCTGAATGGGTACAGATTATGTTATTAGCACCAATCATTAAACCCTTTTCCCATTTATTAACATACAACTATCTAGTAGCAGGGCTTTCTTGCATCCATTTGTACCTGCTGCATATCCTCACTAAACAGATGCCTAAAAGAAATTAAAACCCCATCAGCCAAGCAGTCAGTTCTAGTTGATCGGAGCTGGAGTGCATCAAATACCCCTGTTCTCGTGTGAGCAGATCCATTCTGTGAGTTAGCTTGTTGCAATTGCCCCAGCCATTTCCAAAAAAAAAGGGAATTAAGATCCTATTATCAAGCAGTCAACTGAAGTTGACTGATGCCAGGGTGCATTAAAACTCCTACGCTTGTGTGAGGAGATTCAGTCTGTCAGGAAGGTTGTGGCAATTACTCCTGGACACTTCCAAAAGAAGGGAGAACCAATGTTGTTTGGGCCACAAGTGAATCACCACAATGATCTTGGGGAATTCCTTCTGAAACTTCACAAGTACCCTGGATGTCAGTGGAAAAGATGGAAAAGCATTCAGGGGCATTCCTGTCCAAGGTAAGGAAAAAGCATCTTTCTTCTAGTCCTTCTTACATGGAGTCCTGGAGCAGAATTTTGTTAGCTGATTACTCAGAGGAGGCAGACAGCTCTACTTGAGGAACTCCCTACACATGGACCAAATCTTGGAAGACCCCCCTGATCTAGCTTCTATTCATGAGGGTCTGCTTTTGTCCTGCTCAGCTTGTCTGCCACACAGTTTTACTCTGACAGAATGTAGGATGCCTGTAGACAGAGCTTGTGCTGTAAAGCTATATTCCAAGCTGACATGGCTAGTCTGTAAAACTGGGGGATGGAGACTTTGTTCTCCCTTGCTTGTTGTTGTACCAAATGAATGTGGTATAGTCGGTAACAACTTTATCTCTCCCCATACTGCTTCCCAAGCAAGGATAGAGGCATCTGTGATGACTGCTTTGGAGTGGACAGGGGGCAAAACAAAAGGGATGGAGAAGGGGAGACATGGATTTACGGATACTTGCTGCTTCCACCAAGCCCTTTCTCTTCTGACAAATTCCAAAACTGGGATTTGAAAAAATAATGGGTGTTGGTGATGGGACCAAAGAGCTTTCAGATAACATTGTATCTTTCTCAAGTAGAGTCTTCTCATGGGTATGATGAGAATCACAGACACCATGAGATCCAAAATCCTGAAATATTCCCTCTGAGTGACCCAAGTCTAAGTGGAAAACCATAGAAATAGATCTAGGTACAGACCTATTTTTTCCTGTGAAAGAAAGGCTCTTTGAACTGAGGTGTCCAGCAGTCACCCCAGGAACACAATCCTGACCACAATCCTGCGTGACAAAGTCAGAAAGACTTTTGAAAGTTCTTTCTGAATCCCAGCTTGGGTAAGAGCTCGCTCACCAAAGTGGGAGACTTGTGACACTTTGAAAGACTCTGCAAAGATAAGCAAGTCATCTTAGTGTGGAAAAATGTGGATACCCTATAGTCTGCAATGAGCTATAAAGTACAGTTGTGTACACTTACCATAAATGTAGATGTTCAAGTGTATTCACTGTTGCAGTCATTACATTTGGGTTATCCTGCTGGCAGGTTACCCTCAGTCAGCCTGAATTCCAAAGTCTTGGGTCCTGCATCAGTTGCTGTCACCTCTTCCCTGACGTCAGGTTGTCAGGGGTATAAAAGTTGCAGCCGACGCCATTTTATTTAGTTTTTCTTGCACCAGATGTCAGGTGCCCCCAAAAGGGTAGGCTAAAATTAGGTAAATAAAACATACATGCACCAAAATAAGTTTTACCTTCCTCTATAAGCAAATACACCATTTAGGTTGTACAGATTAGAGAAGTAAAGATAAGTTCCAGCAAAAATAAGGGGGATGGCGGGTAGGTAACCTGGACTGCAACAGTGAATACACTCGAACATCTACATTTATGGTAAGTGTACACAACTGTACTATGTTCTTCGTGTTTCACTGTTGCAGTCATTACATTTGGGTTAAGTCCCAAAGCAATGGTTGGGGGGGGGCTGGAGCTAAACAGCATTAGGAGCGGCTATGAGGCCCTGCAGAACTGCAGTGACAAAGCCTGCCCTGGATTTAGAGTAAAGAGGCAGATTGTAATGTTTTGTAAAGGTATTCACTGAACTCCAAGTAGCAGCCTCCAAAATGTCTTTGGTTGGTACTCCCCTGAGAAAGGCTGCAGCTCTGGTTGAATGTGGCCTAATGCCCTTAGGAACTGGTTTGTCATGTTGTGAGTAGAAGAAACGAATGCAGTGACCTATCCACTTTGAAACAGTCTGCTTGGAGATGGCCTTTCCTTGTGATGATGTGGCATATGCCACTAATAATTGCTCTGTCTTTCTGAAAACTTTAGTTTTGTCCAAGTAGAATCTAAGTTGTCTGTGTACGTCCAAAGAATGCAGAATTTTCTCCCCTTTGTTCTGTGGATTTGGATAAAAAGTTGGCAAATGAATTGTTTGGTTAAGGGCTACACTGGATACCGCCTTAGACATAAATGTAGGGTTTGTTCTCAGAGAGACCCTGTCTGGATAGAAAATGATAAAGGGTTCCACTGCCATGAGAGCCTGTAGCTCTGAAACTCATCTTGCAGAAGTTATTGCTTGGAGCAGAGCTGTCTTCCAAGATAAGAACTTTATGTCCGCAGTAGCTGCTGGCTCAAAAGGAGGTAAGGTGAGTTTTTCCAACACATAATTGAGGTCCCATGCAGATGTTGGCGTTCTCTCCTTGGAGGCCTTAAGTTTTTGGTTCCTCTGAGGTACTGCCTTAATAAAAGATGAGAAAAGAGTGGTGGCTCTGTATTGTAATGAGCCGAAATGGCAGAGGCATGGATTTTAATTGATAAAAAAGATAGGCCTTTGTCCAGCATCTCAGTAAAATATTGCAAAATCTGAGGAATATTTGGGACAGCTGTATCAGTTCCTTGAGCTTGGTTCCAAGCGCAAAATCTTTTCCATTTCCCAGCATAGGATTTTTTAGTACTAGGCCTTTTGGCTACTAAAATGACATCCATCACAGCAAGCCTTCTCCGCTTGAATAAACATAAGAATATCTGCATTATTTCCTTATACATCTCCCCTGGCAACAACATCTCCACCCTTGAAGATATTCTTCACTGGGCCTCAACTGAAATAAAATATGAAACCTATATTCTAGGCGATGTCAATATTGACTGGAATAAAATCAACACACCACCCCCCCTCACTATCCATTAACCTTTAAAACTTCACCCAAGTAATCCTTTCAACAACTCGTCCTAACAAAAACCACCCCCCAGGGTCCATCATAGATTGGATTCTAGTCTCCCATCCAAACAAAATCATTCTCTGTGGCACCATCCCCGACACCTTCAGTGACCATCTCCTTGCCTTCATTCATCGATCAACTAGCTCCATCCAACACCAACATCTCTACATTCAAACTCGTAACCTTAGCAACTTCAACCCCTCAGTTTTTTCTAACATCTTTAAACAAATTAACTGGCAAATCCTAAACACTCTCCCACTCGACAACGCTGTAGAGCATTTTAACTCTATCTTCCTAAATACTCTTAACTCCCTAGCCCCTCTAAGAAACAAACAAATCAAAGCCAATTCTGCTCCTTAGCTGACCAAAGAAACTAAACAAATTATGCGTCACAGAGACAAATCCTGGAAGCTTTATCAGAAAAATAAACTGTCCTCTGCCTTGCTCCAATATACCCAACTCCGTAACCAAGTAAAACTTATTTACCATGGACAAAAAAAACTACTATAATAAACTTCAGTCCAACAACAATAAGAACCCAAAACAGTTCTGGAAATCAGTCAACTCCCTTCTCAATCCTGGATCGAGGAATAATCCCTGCCCTGACCCTAGTTTAACTGACAGTGAACTGAGCTCCCATTTCAACACCTTCTTTACTGAATCCATAGCTAAGCTAACTAAAACATTCCCAAATAAGAATCCATCTAACTCTCTCTTCGGAATGCCTAACAACCCAAATAACAATCCCCTTAATTTCCATCTCAAACCTGTTTCCACCATTTTTATAAAAAAACTTTTATTCAAACTAAAGCCATGCTCTAATGCCCCTGACAACATACCCTCCTCCTTCCTCAAATATGCAGCTGAAGGTATTGCTCTCCCAATTAGTATCCTGATTAATAGATCCTTAAATGAGTCGTATGTACCCAAACTCTGGCATTCAGCCTACATTCTACCTCTTCACAAAGGAGGCAAAAACACCACTATTTCTAACTTCCACCCCATTGCCCTACTCTCTCCAATATCTAACATTCTAGAAAAATGTGTCCACCACCAACTTTAGCCTGATCTAATTCAGAATCATCTTCTAACACCCACCCAACACAGCTTCCCGTCCTGGCCACAGTACCATAACTGCCTTACTATCCTTTCCAGAAACTGTCAATCAAGCCCGAGACTCTGGACTCATTGTATTCACAGTACTGCTAGATCTTTCTAAAGCCTTCGACACCATCTCCCATACACACCTTCTCCTTCATCTCGCTAACCTTAATCTCTCCCCTAATACTCTATCCTGGTTCTCCAGTTCCTTCTCTGACAGATCTTAAGCTGTCAAATGGAAGAACTCCTCCTCTTCCTTCTTGCCTTGGCATTCCTCAGGGGTCCATCCTCGGACCCATGCTTTCCAACATCTTTATAAATAACCTTCACACCACCATCCCTGACACTACGGTCATCCAATACGCTGATGACTCTACCTTTGTCTGTGCCGCCCCCAACATTCCTGAACTACTGACTAAAATTCAAATAGCTTTTTCCACTACAGACAACTGGGTGCACCAAAACCACCTTTCCCTCAACTCCAATAAATCTAAAATACTAATTTTCCTCCCCTCCAAGGTTTCCTCCTTTGACAAAAACACTTTCAATGTCCAAAGCCAAACTAGCACTGCTATAGAAGTGGTCCCCTCTGCAAAACTACTCGGCATTACCATAGACGAATACCTCAAATTTGATCTTCACATACAACACAACATAAAGAAAAACCCACCAAAAGCTAGGTATGCTATACAGGAACAATCATTTTCTTTCCAACTCCTCTAGGCATACCCTGGCAATCACCTACCTCCTACCTTCTCTTCTATATGGAGACCCTCTTCTAAGCAATCTGTCTGCTACCAACACCTCTAAACTTGAAGCTTGCTATAATAAGCTCTCTAAATTTGCCACTAAATCCAAAACGTCAACTCACCACTGCCTCAGCCTACAATCTCTGAACTGGTTAGAACTCCTTAACCATCTAGACTATCTGCAACTAACCACCGCTCACAAATTAATATTCTCCCCTGATAAATGCCCAACCTTAAAGAACATCCTTCCCCCATACATCCCAAACAGATCATTGAGATCTGAACACCAAAACCTAATCTCCATTCACAAACCCAAACGTCCCGCTGGCCAGCTTCTACTCTCCTCCTCTCTAGGTAAAAAATGGAACTCTCTCCCTCCTTCACTTAGGACTATACCTAACACGGAATCCTTCAAGACCCAACTTTTCCTACACCTATCTTCCAAATGGAAATGCTCCTGCTTTCACCCCACATACATTCTAGGGATTCTCCCCACTAAGCTCTCCATACTCCTGCTCCACTATACTCTCAAGCTTATTCTTATTTATCCAAAAAAAACAGAACTAGCAGACTAACTCCAAGCATGTAAATATTGTAAACATCTGAAGAGCCAAAAAAAAAGTACTGTTTTTAAACTGTCCCATGATGTATATTACACTTTGCAGTTTCCTGAATGTATGAATCTTACTCTTGTATTTCATCTCTAACATTATGTAACCTTTATTTGTATTTTGTAACCTTTATTGTATTGTATTGCTCATGCAGCTTTTCTCCCCGGGCCTCCACTGAAAATGAGCACTTCTTGGCCCAGTGCACTTCCCCGGTAATCAAATTGAAAATAAAAATAAATAAATAAATCACAGCTTTACTGAGAGGTGTGGTTTGCATGGCTACATTATCCGCCATGCTGCCAGGTTTAGGGTCCTGAGCTGGCTGTGCAGAATCTGATTGTTTTGTTGGGACAGTAGATGAGGTATTTGAGGTAAGGAACTTGTCCCAATGCCCAGCCTGGACCTTAAGATCGGATACCAGTACTGGCGTGGCCAGTCTGGTGCAATCAGAATCATTTTTGGTTTCTCCTGCATGACCTTTAGGAGTACTTTGGGGAGGAGAGGCAGTACAGGAAAGGCATATACTGATATGTTTGTCCAGTTGAAAGATAAGGCGTCCACTTTCCAAGCTTGTCTGTGATAAGTCCTTGTGCAGAATTTTCTTAGTTGATAGTTTTGAGGGGAGGCAAATAGATCTATGTCCGGGCGTCCCCATTCCATTGTAATCATGCTGAAGACTTGTGGTTCCAGGTGTCACTCGTGGGGATTCAGGAGGTTTCTGCTTAGTTCGCCTGCCAGAGTATTTTCCTTTCCTAACAGGAATTGTGCCTGCAGATGAACTTGGTAAGTCAGTGCTGTGTCCCATAAAGCCAAAGCTAGTCTGCATAGGGGGTAAGAATGAGTTCCCCCCTGCTTGTTTATGTACCATATGACCGTGGTGTTGTCTGTCTTTATCAGTAGTTGACCCAGATGAAGTAAGTCCTTGAAGGCTGTCAGTGCATTGTGAACAGCCAGCATCTCTTTTTGATTGATATGTAGCTGCTTTTGGTTTGTGGACCAGGTGCCCTGAATGCCTCTTCCTGCCATGTGTGCCCCCCCCAGGCATAATCTGATGCATCCGTCGTTAGGCTCTGCCTGGCTGGGAATAGTGAGAATGACTGTCCCTAGTTTTGGTGACAAGCCTTTGCCCACCATCGAAATTCCTGTTGCAGGCAGGGTATTAGAATAATCACTGTTTCCAGACTGGTATTAGAATAATCACTGTTTCCAGACTGTGGCAATGTTGTGTCCAGACACTTTTTAGGTACCAATGAATTTTCCTCATATGCAGCCTTGCATATGGAATTAGCAAGATGCAGGATGCCATGAAGCCCAAAGCCTGCAGAATTTTTCTTGCAGATAACTGGGTCTTTGTTGCCATTTCCTTGAAATAGGTAGTCAATTGCTTTTGTTTGTCTGGAGTGAGATAAGACATCTGGGCAGTTGTATTTATGCTTGCACCCAGGAATATTACCTCTTGAGAAGGTACTAGTTTTGATTTATTTTTGTTGACTGTGTATACCCTGGGCATGTTAAAAGTCTTATCACAAAAGTCAGATGCTGTAGTAGAATGTCCTTGTTCGCTGCTTGTATGAGGCAGTCATCCAAGTAAGGATATATTTGTATTCCTCTTTGTCTGCAGTAAGCAATTACTGGTGCCAGGCACTTTGTGAAGACCCTGGGCGCAGTACATAAGCCAAAGGGCAGTGCAGAGAATTGGTAATACTTTGAGCCAGCCTTGAATCTGAGGTATCTTCTGCATGATTGTCTGATTGGCACATGCAGGTATGCCTCTTTTAGGTCTAAAGTCACAAGCCAAGCCTTGCTGCCCAGCATGGGCAGAACCTGCTGTAAGGTCAACATCTTGAATTTTGGTATATCCAGGATAGGTCCAGTATTGGTCTCCATGCTTTGTCCTTTCTGGGTACCAAGAACAGTCGAGTAAAATCCTTGTCCCTGCTCTTGCTGTGGAACTTATGGAATTGCCCTCATGTCCATGAGAGCTGTGACTTGTTTTTGAGCCTCTGCCCATTGACTTTTTGGCAGGTCTGGCCAACCGTTTGCTCTTGGCAGAGTATGGAAATGAAACTTGTAGCCTTGTGACACTATGTCTAGAACCCATTTGTCCTGGGATATAATATGCCAATTTTGAGAAAAAAGTGCTAGTTTCCCCCCTAAGGATGCTACCAGAAGATAAGTGCTTGGTGCAGGCAGGGGGAAGTCATTGGGACTGTTTCCTGTATGGTTGTGATTTGTCTTCTGCACCTTTGGAGATAGAGGCACTTTACTGCTTAGACCTGTAGGAACCTTGCGGCGGATCTGCCCCTTTGAGGTCTGTCTGAGACTGGAAAGGACCAATTCTTTGTAGGTCAGTGTCTGCTAAATCTAGGTGGTTGTACCTGTAAGAAATCCTTGACCGTTTGCATAGATTTAGCTTTGTCCTCCATTTTCTTTAACACCTCCTCTGCCTTAACACCAAACAAGGTATCATGTTGTAAAGGAGCATCTAATAATTTTGCTTTAACATGGTCAGGCAGATTTTGTTCCTTTAACCAAGCATGCCTTCTAATGACAGAACCCGTAACAGCGGCCCTGCAGGAGGTCTCCTGAGAATCGAACCCACATTGCAAAGTATGCTTTCCAACTTGTTCAGCTGTATGCAATAAATCCTGCATTTCTTTGTTTTCTGCACATTCAGAATTTGCCATCATTTTCTGTTTAAGTAGTGTCATGATATATTGCTGACATTTGAGCATATGAAACTGACAATTTAAAGCCTTTATAGCCATCTATCCAGTGCCCTAGAATCCCTGTCAGAGGGGGTAGGTTTTTTTGCAGTAGAAGCCTTGACCCCTTTGGGACCCTGTGAAACAGTTTCTGGGTCAGCAGAGTAGGGTTTTTGAAAAGGAATTTATGAGAGTCAGGGACCCTGTAGTATCTGTCCGGCTTAACAGGAGCTGGAGGTAAAGAGTCAGGGGTCAGACTATACTCCGAGAACTCATCATCTACAATGTCTAACACAGGAGAATAGCTAGAGGCCTGTGTTGAGGTAGCAGAAGGAAGTCTCTGAGCCTTTTCTTAGATTCTGAAAAATCTTGGCTCTCCCAGTGGAAGTGTTCCCTCATGGTATGCAAGGTTTCCCCAAAAGAGTAGTCCTCAGGAGGAGAAGCTGAAGGAATTGACTTCTTCAGCATCAGAATCCTCATAGGGGGGAAGAGAATATTCCTGATCAGTAGAGGAATCAGAAGAAATGGAAACCTGATCTGAAGATTCATAGTCTGTCTCTTTCCTAGGCATCAGGAGGGGGATGAGAACCCCTGATCAAGGTAAGTCTTCGGCCATTTTGAGCATCTGTTTTTTGGGCATGAAGGCCTGTCCTTGTGGCTGGTGAACATGTTTCTTTGCCTTTAAAGGTGTTTTAGCCTTTGTCTTTGAAGTCGGTTTAATATATAATTGTTTGGGTCTGAATACACCCTCAGAAGCCGATGCCTGCTCAGCGGCTCCAGACCCATCTGAGGGGATTATCTCTGAGGCTCCAATACCTTGAGTTTCCAGTGGTCTGGCCGACTCCACGTGGGAGTCGGTAGCGGCCTGCGACTCTAAAGTAGCAGGCATCAGGGGTTGCGAAAGCGCCTCACTGAGGACTGGCAACCCGGCGACTTGCTTAGGAGAAGCTTCGTCATTGGTTTTGGGCCTCGGTTGCCTGTCTTTTTCTTTTCGTTTTTTGTGAACTCCGGTAGTCGGATGGCTATCCAACGACATTGAATAATTAAATCTTCGCCCAAAATAGCTTAATGCAAAATCGCACCTACGCTTAATAGTATGTTGGTTAAAACTAGCACAAAACCGACAACTAGCAACATCATGGTCAGGGCCTAGGCAAGAAATACAATAAGAATAAAAGTCCTTATGAGGTATTTGCTTCCCACAAGAAATACAATTATTAACTTTTTCTGACATCGGTCTGGAGCAAGAAAAAAGTTTCCACAAAGGGGTACTTAGCTTTTAATGAAGACTTCGGATCTGAAACTCGAACACGAAAATCTCAGGAGTCGGCCGACTGGCACTTACAAACTGCTTCTGCTTCGGGCACTACGCGGCAAGAAAGACTAAATAAAATTACGTCGGCTGCATCTTTTATACCCCCTGACAACCTGACGTAAGGGAAGAGGCAACAGCAACCGACGCAGGACCCAAGACTTTGGAATTCAGGCCGATTGAGGGCAACCTGCCAGCAGGATAACCCAAATGTAATGACTGCAACAGTGAAACACAAAGAACATCTGGAGCTAGACACTCTATGAAACACTCTTGGTGCAGTGGATAATCCAAAGGGTAAGGCAAAGAAATTAATATGATCCAGACACACAATCTTAAGAAACAACTGACATCTGGATAAATAGGGATGTGATAAGAATCTTCTAAATCTAGTGTGATGACATGGGCTAGTGCCAGCATAGCTAGTCAAAGTTTTGTAAAGAAGGATATCCTTTGAATATCTAACAGATGTGAACAAGATGCTTGTGTTCCAAATGTATTGGAACTGTACAGCACTTGAATATCAAACTGATTTGGACAGATACTTATGTTATAAATGTATTCGAACTGTATGTATACATGCTAGCAAAGGACCCTGGAAGAGCAGAGGTTAACCAGCTAGCATACTTTAACAAAAATAAGGGAAATGTAAATTAGCTGTTAAGCCATAAACATGGAATGAAACCAGAGTCACTAGGTCGGGGAGAAGTCATTGTTTAATGGCCTCTGTAAAGAAGAGGGGAAGTACTGTAATTTTTTCATGGCTTCAGAGCACTGCCATAAACATTCAGATGTGTAATGTAGCAGTTTATGCTAAATTCCTGTCTAAGCTTCAGAGGGGGATACTGTGAGAACCTAGAGTCAGGTGACAAGATGAGGTCAATTTGCCAGCCATCATGGAAATTATGTTTTTAATACTAGTGAGAGTGTTCTTCCAGTATTGAATATTCTGTCTTCGGCCTGACAACAAGGACGACCATTCACCACATCTGCCTTACTCATTAAGTAAGTAGGGAATAGTATTTCTCCTAGATTCAGTCAGGAAAATATAGTGAAGAGTATTTAGATATTGCTTTTCTTTAATTGTCTGAGTCTGTCCACCAATGTTATTTTCAATATTTCCTGTGATTTGAATTATGTGGTTTAGTGTAAATATATATTCAGTATATTCATGTTCTTTTATTTATTATTAAATATATTTAAAACTTTTATTGTAGCTGGTACCTTTTAGAAAGTATTTAACATTTGAGAGTGCTTATATTTATTTGGTGACACTGTGTGGGCCACTCCTGAAGGCCTAGCTGTCTTGGTCAACTACTATGTGTATTAGTATTAATATTATACAGTATAATTGGACACCCTTTGTTAAGGGCCTTAGAGTAGCTGATTGTTGAGTGCCTGATGGCAGTGGTAACTACCTTATACTCTGGGCAGAAGAGGGAACCACAGGTAAATCTGTGCCAGCCTTTCCCTGTGTGCGTTTTTTGTCTCAAAAATCAAATCTCAGTACGTGTGTGTCATCTACTTGGAACAGGGACACACAGCACTGGGTTCACAGAGAGGGTGCTAGAGGACTTGGCTTGGACACTTCGGAAGAGGACCTAACCCTACAGTTGTACCAGTGGGGAGTTTTATTGGGGACTAGGAGGGAGAGAGAGAGATCCAGACCCCAGACTGTGTATGTTCCCTGTCTGCTCTTAAGGGAAATTGTGCTTGATGCAGAAAGGTCTGAATCTGGAAATACTGAGTGTATCTATTTGTATTCCAAGTGAAAGTCCCTCTCCAGCATCAGTGGTGAGGATTCAAACTCCTTAATTACTGGCCCAGTGTGGGGACATCACATCTAGTGCTACCAGGAAACAAATGAAGAAGAAGAGGCAACAGATTATGAAGTGACAGCATTTTGAACTTGGGCACTACCACAAATTGGTTTAGAAGAACTGGTTTCCAAGCATTTTCTTTCTTTGGCATCACAAACATCCTTAAATAAAAACCTTTCCCAAACAGAACTGGCTCTATTACTCCCTAGGGCAACATATGTAGGAAGATGGGAGGACAAAAGAAGACACTGGTCTGGTAGATGAGGAATTACCCCCTGAAAAGGAGGAATTTCCTCTCTCTGCCATCTGCAACCTTGGTGAATGATCTTCAGAACTCAAATGTCTGAAACTGTTGCCAGAGAGAGAAAATGATTCAAACTTTCTGGAAGGGAAAGGGACTGCTATGATGGGAGAAAGAGGGGTTTGCTGGGTGGGGGGCAAAGGTCCTTGAAAAAGTAATTCTGACTTGCTGGACTGTCCTTGGTTTTGTGAAGTTTTGTATTGCTTTTGGTACCTCCTAGCCATTTCTTCTTAAATGTCTGTTTACCTGTGTTACCAACATTTTGTTGAGTTTTTCTTATTGTCAAAGCTAGACGGCTGATTAGATAATCCCTTAGAAAACTTGGAAAAGGAGGGATAGAAAATCTTAAGAGATTCTCTGTATCAGCTCACCACTCTCTCCACACTTCTTGATATCCTCTGCAACAGATGGACCTAAAATGATCTCTAGCCAAAGAAGAATTTAAAATCACATTTTTTTTGCGTCTGGGAGGTTTTGAGAATCTAGCCAGGCATACCTCCACAAAACAGCACCAGTGATCATAGCCCTGGAAGTATCAGAGTTATACACACACTTTAAACAATGAGCTGCTACCTTTAAGATTGAAAAAAAGTACAGTTGTGTACACTTACCATAAATGTAGATGTTAGAGTGTATTCACTGTTGCAGTCATTACATTTGGGTAATTTGCTAGCAGTTTGCCCTCAGTCGGCATGATTAACAAAGTCTTGGGTCCTGCGTCGGTTGCTGTCCCTTCCTTCCATGACGTCAGGGGTATAAAACATGCAGCGGACGCCATTACATCAGTTTTTCTTGCCTCAGATGTCAGGTGCCCCCCAAATGGGGAGCAGCATATATATATATATATATATATATATATATATATATATATATATATATATATATATGTATACATATCTATATATGTATATATATCTAAGAAACACAAAAATATACCTCCAAACAAAAGCAAATACACCAAAAAGGCTTTTAAGCATAATAAAAGAAAGAAGAGGTATAGTAAAAGAAAAACAGGGGGCTGGAGGGAGGGTAACCAGGATTGCAACAGTGAATGCACTCGAACATCTACATTTATGGTAAGTGTACACAACTGTACTATGTTCATCATGTTTCACTGTTGCAGTCATGACATTTGGGTAGATTCCCAAAGCTAAGGTTGGGAGGATGGATTTATACAGCATTAGGACCAGCTATAAGGCCCTGCAAAACAGCAGTGGCAAAGCCAGCTATGGATTTAGAGAAAAAATTGGTAAGTGATAATGCTTGGTGAAAGTATGAACTGAACTCCAGGTAGCAGCTTCTAGAATATCCCTGGTAGTAACACCTCTGAGAAAGGCTGCTGAAGTAGATGCAGCCCTGGTGGAATGAGATCTGATTCCCTGGGGGATAGGTTTTCCATGGTGCTTATAACAGAAATTAATACAATGGCTTATCCATTCAGAAATGGTTTGCTTTGAAATAGCCTTCCCCTCTGCCCATGCAGCAAATGTTACCAGCAGTTGTTCAGATTTTCTTCGAGATTTAGACCTGTCCAAGTAGAATCTAAGTTGTCTCTGTACATCCAATGAATGCAGAATCCACTCTCCACTGTTCTGTGGATTGGGAAAGAAAGTTGGCAAATGAATGGACTGATTAAGAGCCACACTGGATACCACCTTGGGCATGAATGATGGATTGGTCCTGAGTGACACCCTGTCCGCATGAAAGATGATGAAAGGCTCCACTGCTATAAGGGCCTGTAATTCAGATATCCTTCTAGCTGAAGTGATTGCTAAAAGGAAGGCTGTTTTCCAGGGAAGAAATTTTAAGTCTGCAGTTGCAGCTGGCTTGAAAGGAGGTAGAGTGAGTTTCTCCAATACAAAGTTAAGGTCCTAGGCAGGGGTTGGAGCTCTCCTGGGTGGTCTCAAGTTTTTGGCCCATCTGAGATACTGCTTTAGAAGAGGATGAGAGAAGGGGGGGGGGTCTGTGTTGTAATGAGGTGAAATGGCTGAGGCATGGATTTTTATGGAAGAAAAAGACAGGCCCTTATGAAGCCTCTCAGTTAAGTATTGCAAAATCTGAGGTAAACTGGGCACTGCTGTGCTCATCCCTTGAGATTGATTCCAGGCACAGAATCTTTTCCATTTGTCAGCATAAGATTTTCTAGTAGAATCTTTTCCATTTGTCAGCATAAGATTTTCTAGTACTATGTCTTCTCGCCTTCAAAATGACATCCATCACAGGTTTGCTGAGGGATGCGAAGGGTGAATTTAAGTGATTAGCCAAGCTGCTAGATTCAATGTTTGGAGCTGAGGGTGCAGAATTTAGTTCTCCTGCTGAGACAGTAAAGGAAGGTGTCTGAGGCAGGTGTTACGGAGAAATGTGTGACACACTGCACACGAGTGGGTACCAGTATTGGCGAGGCCAGTCTGGAGCAATCAAAATAATTTTTGGTTTGTCCTGTTTGACTTTTAGTAGAACTTTGGAGTTCAAAGGCAGAGGGGGATAAGGCATAGACTGATAGGTTTTTTCCAGCTGAAGGACACAGCATCCACTTTCCAGGCTTTTTTGTGATGAGTTCTTGTGCAAAATTTGTCCAACTGGTAGTTCTGGGGTGAGGCAAAAAGATCTATGTCTGGGCTCCCCCATTTGCGTGTCAACATGTTGAAAATCCATGGTTCCAGTTTCCATTCATGAGGGTCCATGAGATTTCTGCTTAGTTCGTCTGCCAGAACATTCTGCTTTCCTGGCAGGAATTGAGCCTGTAATTGTACTTGGTAGCTCAAGGCCGTGTTCCACAATGCCATGGCTAGGCTGCAGAGGGGGTAGGAATGCGTATCCCCCTGCATGTTTATGTACCACATAACCGTGGTGTTGTCCGTTTTTATCGGTTATTGTCCTGGGTGAAGGCAGTCCTTGAAGGCTGTCAGTGCATTCTGTACAGCTAGCATTTCCTTCTGATTGATATGAAGGTGCATTTGATTTGGGCTCCATTTGCCCTGAATACACTTCCCTGCCAGATGAGCCCCCCCCCATGCATAGTTTGATGCGTTTGTAGTTAGGGTTTGGGCGGCAGGGGGTGGTGTGAATGGCAGTCCCTTGTTCTGGTGGCAGGCCTCTGCCCACCGTAGAAACTCTAGGCACAGGCAAGGTATGATAGGAATCAATGTTTCCAGGCTGTGACAATGTTGACTCCATAAACTTTTTAAGTACCACTGAAGTTTCCTCATATGCAGTCTTGCATATGGCATTAGAGGAATGCATGAGGCCATGAACCCCAAGGCTTGCAGTACTTGCCTTGCAAATAGCAGGGTTTTTGAGGCCGCCTGTTTGAAGTAAGTCACCAAATGAATTCGCTTTTCTGGCGTAAGGAAAGCCATCTGGGCAGTTGTATTCAAGCTTGCACCCAGGAATGTAATTTTTGAGAGGGTACTAGTTGAGATTTCTTTTCGTTTATGGTGTACCCTAGACAGGTTAAAAGTCTTTTTACAAATGCCAGATGTTTTAGAAGAATGGCCTGGTTTTCCGCCTGAATTAGACAATCGTCCAGGTATGGATATATTTGAATATTTCTTTGCCTGCAAAATGCAATTACTGGAGCCAGGCACTTTGTGAATACCCTGGGCGCAGTAAACAAGCCAAAGGGCAGTGCAGAGAGCTGATAATGCATGCAGCCTGCTTTGAAGAGTAGGAATCTTCTGCAAGATTCCCTGATTGGGATATGCAGGTAAGCCTCTTAAGTCGAGAGTTGCCAACAAGGCATCCTTGCCTAGCATAGGAAGTAACTGGTGAAGAGTCAGCATCTTGAATTTTGGAATGTACAGAAAGGTGTTTAGAGTAGACAGGTCCAGAATTGGATGGCATGATTTGCCTTTACTGGGTACCAGTGTGGAATGGAAACCTTGTCCCTTTTTCTCTTCTGGTAACAGCTGAATAGCCCCCATGTTTAGGAGGGAAAGTACTTGTTTCTAAGCCTCTGCCCACTGATTTGGGGCAGGTCTGGCCACCCATTTGGAATTGGCAGCGTGTAGAAATGAAATCTGTATCCCTGGGACACTATATTTAAAACCCATTTGTCCTGGGTTATAAGTTTCCAGTTTCTTGAATGAAGAGCCAATTTCCCCCCCCCAAATGGGCAGCTAAGAGATAAGAGCCTGGTAATTTCTAAGAGAAGTCATTTTGACTGTTTACCATAGGGAGGTGCCTTGTTGTTTCCAGATTTGGAAGTGGAAGCACCCCATTGCTTAGTTCTGAAAGTCCCTTGGGACTGAAACCTGGTAGTTTTGGAATGTCTGGATTTGGCCGTAGTGGCTGTGGTAGGAGCTGGAAAGGACCAGTTCTTAGTAGGCCAATGCCTACTAAATCTAGGAGGTTGCACTTGGAAGAAATTTAACAGTTTGCATAGATTTAGCTTTATCTTCCATCTTTTTTAGAAATTCTTCAGCCTTATTGCCAAATAAGCGGTCCTGCTGTAAAGAAGCATCCAAACGTTTTGCTTTAACACGATCAGGCAGAGATTGCTCCTTAAGCCAAGCATGCCTTCTAAGCACAGACCCAGTAAAGTACAGTTGTGTACCTACCATAAATGTAGATGTTCAAGTGTCTTCACTGTTGCAGTCATTACACTTGGGTTATCCTGCTGGCAGGCGACCCGCAGTCGTCCCGAGTTCCAAAGTCTTGGTCTGGCGTCGGTTGCTGTCGTCTCTTCCCTGACGTCAGTGCGCCAGGGGTATAAAAGTTGCAACCAACGCCATTTTCTTCAGCTTTTCTTGCCTCAGATGTCAGGTGCCCCCAGATATGAAGGCTGTAAAGATATAAATATGCCAAACAACCATGCATATATTACTATAAACATTTCCTTCTTCTAAAAGCAAATACACCACATAGGTTGTATAGAGTTGAGAAGTACAGAATAGTCCCAGCAAAGAGGGGGAAGGTGGGTGGGTAACCAGGACTGCAACAGTGAAGACACTCTATCATCTACATTTATGGTAGGCACACAACTGTACTATGTTCATCGTGTTTCACTGTTGCAGTCATTACACTTTGGTAGAATCTCAAAGCTGAGGTAGGGTGGCTGGGTCTAGATTGGATTTGGTGAGGCTAACAAGCCCTTAGGAACTGCAGTGGCAAAGCCTGCTCTGGATTTGGAGTAAAGAGGTAGGTGGTAGTGCTTGGTAAAATGTGCACTGAGCTCCAGGTTGCAGCTTCTAAAATGTCTTTGGTTGGTACCTCTCTGAGGAAAGCTGCTGAAGTGGCTGCTGCTCTGGTAGAATGAGGCCTAATGTCCTTGGGCACAGATTTGCCATGTTGTGCATAACAGAAGCGGATGCAGTGCCCTATCCATTTGGAGACTGTCTGCTTTGTAATAGTTTTTCCTTGTGATCCTGCAGCATATGCTACAAACAGTTGCTCAGTTTTTCCTGAAAGCTTTTGTTTTGTCCAAGTAAAATCGTAGCTGCCTGTGTATATCCAAAGAGTGCAGATGTTTTTCCCCTTTATTCTGGGGATTTGGGTAGAAAGTAGGCAAATGAATAGTTTGGTTTAAGGCCACATTGGAGACCACTTTTGGCATGAATGTTGGGTTCATCCTTAGAGAAACCCAGTCCTGGTGAAAAATGAGGAAAGGTTCCACAGCCATCAATGCCTGTAACTCTGAAACTCTTCTTGATGAAGTTATTGCTTGGAGCAGAGCAGTTTTCCATGACAAGAATTTTAGATCAGCTGAGCTGGCTGGTTCAAATGGAGGCAGTGTTAGTTTTTCTAAAACAAAATTGAGGTCCCAAGTAGGTACTGGTGCTCTCCTAGGGGGGTCTTATATTCTTTGCCCCTCTGAGGTAATGTTGTAGTAGAGGATGTGAAAAAATAGGAGGATTCGTATTGTAATGAGCTGAAATGGCAGAGGCATGGATTTTAATACATGAAAAAGATAGAACTTTGTCCACCATCTCAGTCAGGTATTGCAAAATCTGAGGCATATTAGGGACCAGTGGGTCGAGCCCTTGTGCCTGGTTCCAAGCACAGAATCTCTTCTATTTTTCCTGCATAAGATTTCCTAGTGTTAGGTCTCCTGGCTTCCAAAATTACATCCATAACAGCTTTAGAAAGAGGTGCAGTCTGAGTGGCTACATTATCTGCCGTGCTGCTAGGTTTAAGGTTCTGAGTTGACTGTGCAGAATCTGATTGTTTTGCTGTGTCAGAGGTTGAGGAATCTGAGGTAGAGGCCAAGGTGGGCCTTGGGACAAAATCTTTAGGATTGGGTACCAGTGCTGGCGTGGCCAGTCTGGTGCAATCAGGATCATTTTTGGCCTCTCTTGTCTGACTTTTAGAAGCACCTTGGTGAGAAGGGACATCGGAGGGAAGGCACAGACTGTCAGGTTTTTCCAGCTGAAAGATAGCTAATCCACTTTCCATGCTTGAGAGTGATAAGTCCTTCTGCAAAATTTCTGTAATTGACAATTGTGAGGGGAGGCAAAGAGATCTATGTCTGGGCATCCCCACTCCCTTGTTATCATGTTGAACAAGTGTGGATTTAGCTTCCATTCATGAGGATCCATGAGATTTCTGCTTAGTTCATCTGCCAGTGTATTCTTTGTTCCTGGCAGGAATTGTGCTTGCAGATGTACCTGGTAGGTCAGTGCTGTGTTCCACAAAGTCATGGCTTGTCTGCATAGGGGGTAGGAATGTGTGCCCCCTTGCTTGTTTATGTACCACATAACTGTGGTATTGTCTGTCTTTATTAATAATTGTCCTGGATATATTAGGTCTTTGAAGGCTGTCAGGGCATTCTGTACAGCTAGCATCTCTTTTTGATTGATGTGAAGATGCATTCGTTCCTTGGGCCACACGCCCTGAATACATTTTCCTGCCATAAGTGCTCCCCAGGCATAATCCAATGCATCCGTTGTTATTGTCTGCCTGGCTGTAGGTAAGGTGAAAGGCTGTCCCTTGTGGTGACAGGCCTGGGACCACCATCGAAACTCCTGTTGCAGGCATGGAATCATGGTTATGATTGTCTCTAGGCTGTGACAATGCTGAGTCCAAACACTTTTTAGATACCATTGTAGTTTCCTCATATGCAGTTTGGCATATGGAGTTAGTAGAATGCAAGAAGCCATGAAACCCAGGGCCTGCAGAATTTTTCTTGCAGGGAGCTGGGTCTTTGTTGCCATCATTTGAAAGTAATGAGTCAGTTGTCTTTGTCTGGCGTGAGATAAGCCATCTGGGCAGTTGTATTTAAGCTTACACCCAGGAATATTATCTCTTGAAAGGGCACTAGTTTTGATTTCTTTTCATTTACTGTGTACCCTAGGCAAATTAGTAATCTTTTTACAAACGCCAGGTGCTTTAGAAGAATGTCCATGCTCTCTGCTTGTATAAGACAGTCATCCAAGTAGGGATATATATGAATTCCTTTTTGTCTGCAAAATGCAATTACTGGTGCCAGGCATTTTGTGAAGACCCTGGGAGCAGTAGGTAAGCCAAAGGGCAGTGCAGAGAATTGATAATGCATTGAGCCTGCTATAAATCTGAGGTATCTTCTGCATGATTGTCTGATTGGTACGTGCAGGTATGCCTCCTTGAGATCCAAAGTAACTAGCCAAGCCTCTTTGCCCAGCATGGGCAGGAGTTGTTGTAGTGTTAACATTTTGAATTTTGGAACATCCAGGAAAGTATTTAGGATTGACAGGTCCAGTACTGGTCTCCATGCTTTGTCCTTTCTGGGTACTAGGAAAAGGCGTGAGTAAAATCCTTGGCCCTGTTCTTCTTGTGGAACTTTTTGAATATCTCCCATATCCATAAGAGCCGCAATCTGTTTTGTGCTTCTGCCCACTGGTTTTGTGGCAGGTTTGGCATACCTTTTGGTTTTGGAAGCGTGTGGAAGTGGAACCTGTACCCTTGAGAAACTATATTCAACACCCATTGGCCTTGGGTGATCATGTGCCAATTTTTTGAGAAAAGTGCTAGCTTTCCCCTTAGGGGTGTTGTCAACTGGTAAGAGCTTGGCATTTGCAGTGGGAAGTCATTGTGACTGTTTCCTATAAGGTTGTGATTTGTCTTCTCCTTCTTTGGGGGCTGTTGTACCCCATTGTTTACGTCTGTAGGAGCCTTGGGGCTGAGATCTGCCTCTTGGGCGTCTGTATCTGCCTCTTTGTGGCCTGTCTGACACTGGAAAGGACCAATTTTTTGAAGGCCAGTTTCTGCTAAATCTAGGTGGTTGAACATGTAAGAAATCTTTCACAGTTTGCATTGACTTTGCTTTATCCTCCATTTTCTTAACACCTCTTCTGCCTTAACACCAAACAAAGTATCATGCTGTAGTGGAGCATCCAATAATTTAACTTTAACATGGTCAGGTAAACTTTGTTCTTTCAACCAAGCATGTCTTCGAATAACCGAGCCTGTAACTGCGGCTCTACAAGAAGCCTCTAATGAATCAAAACCACATTGCAGAGTATGCTTTCCCACTTGTTCAACTGCATGCAATAAATCCTGCATTCCTTTAGTCAGGACCTTCTATATTTGTAACCGTTTTCTGCTTTAACAATGACATGAGATGCTGTTAATATTTAAGCATGTGAAACTGCTCTTACAGCTAAAGTAGCAGAAGTGTAAACTTTTTCCCCCCATCTGTCCAGAGCTCTGAAATCCCTATCTGAGGGGACAGGATCTTTGGCAGTAGAAGCTTTAACCCATTTAGGACCCCTGAGAGATAGTTTCTGGGTCTGCAGCGGGGTTTTTGTAAAGGAATTTATGAGAGTCAGGGACCCTGTAGTACCTGTCTGGCTTGACTGGTGCAAGGGGTAAAGAATCTGGAGACAGACTGGAGTCAGAAAAAACATCATCTACAATATCAAGCACAGGGGGGATAGCTAGGGGCCTGTGCTGAGGCAACAGAAGGAAATCTCTGAGCCTTTTCTTGGATTCTGAGTAATCCTGGCTCTCCCAATGGAAATGCTCCCTCATGGTGTGCAGGATTTCCCCAAAAGAGTAATCCTCAGGCGGTGAGGCTGAAGGAATGGACTCTTCAGCATCAGAGTCCTCATAGGGAGGGAGAGAATAGCCCTGGTCAGAAGAAGAATCAGAGGAAATGGAAACCTGATCAGAGGAATCATAATCAATGTTTTGCCTAGGCCTTTTGTCAGGAGGGGGGTGGGAGCCCCTGATTAAAGTTATAAGGTCTTCGGCCATTTTAAGCATCTGTTTCTTTGGCATGGATGCCTGTTCTGGAGAATGCTGCACTTTTTTCCTTGTCTTTAATGGTGTTTTTGACTCTGCCTTTGCTGCTGTAGTAGCTTTAATTGTAAGCTGTGAAGGTCTAAAAACACCCTCAGAAGCCAGTGCCTGCTCAGCGGCTCCGGACCCATCTGAGGATATATTTTCCGTTGGCCCAATACCTTGAGTTTCCACAGGCCTCTGTGTCTCCACGTGGCTGTCGGTTACGGCCTGTGGCTCTGAGGTAGCTGGTGTCAGGGGCTGCGAAAGTGCCTCACTGAGAACTTGCGACTGGCCTAAAGAGGCTTCGTCATCTGTTTTTGACCTCGGATGCCTGTCTTTTTCTTTGTCCTTGCGTTTTTATGTATTCCGGTCGTCGGTTGTTCAGACGGCATGATGTAATTAAATCTTCATCTAAAATAATGTAAAGCAAAATCAAACAGACGTTTAATAGTGCGTTTATTGAATCTAGCACAAAACTGACAACTAGTAACGTCGTGGTCAGGGCCTAGGTAAGGAATGCAGTAAGAGTGAAAGTCCTTATTGCTTCCCACAAAAAATACAATTATTAACTTTTACTTACATCGGTCTGGAGCAAGGAAAAGTTTCCCCAACGGGGTGCTTAGCTTTATTGAAGACTTCGGTTCTGAAATTCAGTTTTGAAAATCTCAGGAGTCGGCCAACCGGCACTTGCGAACTGCTTTTGCTTTGGGCACCGTGCGTCAAGAAAGACTGGAGAAAATGGCGTCGGTTGCAACTTTTATACGCCTGGCGCACTGACGTCAGGGAAGAGGCAACAGCAACCGACGCCGGACCAAGACTTTGGAACTCGGGCCGACTGCGGGTCGCCTGCCAGCAGGATAACACAAGTGTAATGACTGCAACAGTGAAACACAATGAACATCAGCAGCCCTACAAGAGGCCTGTAAGGAATCAAAACCACATTGCAAAGTATGTTTGCCAACTTGTTTAGCTGAATGCAATAAATCCTGCAAATCTTTATTCTCCACACAGTCAGAAATCATCATTTTCTGTTTAAGCAGTCTCATGATATGTTGTTGATATTTTCGCATATGACAGTTTAAAGCCCTGATTGCTAAGGTTGCAGAAGTATAAACCTTTTTACCCCATCTATCCAGCGCCCTGGAGTCTCTGTCAGAAGGGGTAGGATTTTTAGCAGAAGAAGCCTTAATGCCCTTGGGCCCCTGAGAACTGGTTTTAGGGTCCGCAACAGGATTTTTGAAAAGGAATTTTTGGGACTCAGGAACCCTGTAGTACCTGTCTGGTTTGCTAGGGGCTGGAGGCAAGGAATCAGGGGCCATACTGGATTTCAAAGACACATCAACAATATCTAGTACAGGAGATATAGCCAAAGGCCTATGCTGAGGAAGAAGGAAATCCCTAAGCCACTTTTTGGATTCAGAGAAATCCTGACTTTCCCAGTGGAAATGCTCCCTTAAGGTATGTAAAGTTTCCCAAAAAGAGAAATCCTCAGGTGGAGAAGCAGAGGGAATGGAATCTTCTGCATCAGAGTCGTCATAAGTAGGTATGGACAAATCCAGATCATTAGAAGAGTCCGAAGAAACAGAGTCCTGTTCAGAAGATTCATAGTCAAATTCAATCCTAGGCCTCTTGGAAGGGGGGGGGGGGTTGACTACCCCTGATTAGAGTAATTAAATCTTCAGCCATTTTGATCATTTGTTTTTTAGGCATAGGGGCCTGAACATGTGGCCTGGGCATTGGTTGTTTAGACATAGATCAAGATTTAGGCCTTAGCACTGAAGTTGGAGTCTGTTTAATATGCAAGTCTATAGGCCTGAATACACCCTCAGAAGCCGGTGCCTGCTCAGCGGCTCCGGACCCAACCAAGGTAGAGACATCTGTGGGTTCCATATGTGAAGCATCTTGCAGCATACCGGACTCCGAATGGGTCTCAGTACAGGCCTGCGAATCAGAAGTAGTGGGTATCAGGGGCTGTGAAAGCGCCTCACTGAGTACCAGCGAACTGGCGACTGGCTTAGGAGAAGCATTGTCGGCAGCTTTGGACCTCAACGGCCTGTCTCTGTCTTTTTCTTTGCATTTTTTCGGTATTCCGGTAGTCGGATGGCTAACCAACATCATTTCTGGATAATGAAACAGAGACCCTAAATATTTTAAAGCAAAAATGGACCGACGACTGATTAAATAAAGTACAAAACCGACAGCATGGTATGTCGTGGTCAGGGCCTAGGCAAGGAATACAGCAGAAATGAAAATCCTTATGAGGTATTTGCTTCCCACAAGTAATACAATTATTAACTTTTACTGACATCGGTAAGGAGCAAGAAAAAGTTTCCCTAACGGGGTACTTAGCTTTAAGTTGAAGACTTCTGTTCTGAAACTCGAAAACGAAAATTTCAGGAGTCGGCCAACTGGCACTTGTGAACTGCTTCTGCTTCGGGCACCGCGTGGCAATAAAGACTGATGTAATGGCGTCGGCTGCATGTTTTACAACCCTGACGACCTGACACCATGGAAGAAGAGGCAGTAACTGACGCAGGACCCAAGACTTTGTTAATCAGGCCGACTGAGGGCAACCTGCCAGCAGATTACCCAAATGTAATGACTGCAACAGTGAAACACAATAAACATCTAAACATTTAAAACAGATTTTTTTCTCACAAAACAAAAGTGCAGACAAAGCACTTCTCATACTTTCACAATTAGAATAAAATTTAACATAAGAGTCTGAGAATTCAAAAGATGAATAGCAAAGCTGCAAAAACATTATTTTTCTAATGTTTAACTGTTTTCTCATCCTTGTCTGAAAGTGTAGAAATGGAATTCATTAGCAGCAGTAGCATTAACTAAAGCTATAGCTGGTGAGTCAAGTTTGGGACGAATGTACTAAACTTAAGACTGAGGAACTTTTCACAATCTACCTGCCTTTGTAGGGGCCACAGGCTGACTGTCAGGAAAATTACCAGCAGCAACACACATTCCACTGCTGACTGCACTGTAGGAATGGGTGAAGGCTCTAGGAATTCCATTTGTAACAGCTTATAGTTGTTTCTGAGGGAGTAAGAAACTTTTGTTCTCCCACTGAAAATACTGGGACATTTTGGAAACAGTTTTAGAGAAAGTGACCCCTCCACCAACCGCTGAGAATCATATACTGTGCTCTCCTCTGAATCAGAAATGCATCTGTCCTTTCATCTTCCTGTCCAGAATCAGAATCTTGAATCTCACAGGGAAAAGAGGCATCCATTTTTCTTTTACCAGAAACCACCTTATAAGAAGGGTCAATAGCCTGAATAATAAGGGAGACCCAGTAAACTACTCCAGACCAGGGAAATTTGAGGAGGAGTGCATACATGTTTAGTTTTCTGGTTCTTTTTGACAGGAAAAACAGGGCCAGCATAGCTGCCAGTGGCAGCAGCAGCGTCTCCAGAGATGGGCACAACATTCTGACTAAACAGTGAAGACTTCTCTGATCAGTCATCCAGGACTGAAGAGAGTAGTTTTTCCCTGCAGGGAATTTATCTCTCCAGCAAAGGAGCAGCACAGGCAAAGCACTCTCTTTGAAGGCAGGAATCTCTGAACGGCTTGGCATTCAAACTTGTGTTTTTAGGCAGCCCAGCTTGAGCTGCCTAACAGTTTGAGTGCATAGAAAGAACCCTGAAGCTTTGGAAGCTGGTCAGCAGCTTCGGCTGATACAGCAATAAATTCATAGATTAGCTCAGTAACAATGACCTGGGGGGCCTTTCTAAGCTTAGCCAAGTTTTCCCATAAGAACGATGATGTCCTGTATCCAAATAGGATATCGAGGGACAGGCATTTATAATCTACCTCTGTCCATAAGGGACAAAAGTAAATTCCTATGGTGATACTGAGGATTGAACTCAGGACCTCATACATGCAAAGCATACACTCAAGCACTGACATCTCCCAACCTGTTGGGCAGGTTGAATATCTCCTTGTTTAGCATCCATTTGTGAAGGTTTTCCAGGGACTAGCTTAAAGAATCTATGCATATATGGTCTTCAGATAAATGTAAACCACCTGTAGGGACAGACTTGCTTTTATAGGCTAGTCTTATGTCAGAAAAACTAGCCTACACAGCATGTAGGACTTGGTCTCCTCTGTTTTTGAAACATCTCTAAAATAAGAGCCCTCACTGCTTGGCATTGATGTGCTCCCTCCTCTGTTTGGGGGACCACTGGTTCTGAACTCATGAAGAGCCTGCACAGGCCCTCCAAGCCAAATCTAACATATCTGTGCACAGTTCCTGAGTAAGTGGTCAGAAAGGAAAGTCCAGATTTAGCTGTATTTTAGAAATCTACCAGTGGATGACAGTGCTGATACCAAAGAAACTTCAGGTACCGATAGATCATTCTCATGTGTAGTTTGGCAAATATCATAGGAATGGTTGCTGCTATGTATCCCAGGTTCATATAATCTCCCTTTCAGAAACAGACTGGAGTGGGAGAAGGGACTGGAAAAAGGTGGAGAGGAACTGAACTTTCTCTTGGAGAAGGACGCCAGAAAAAAAAAAAAAAACAGATCCTGTGAGGGATTCAGAAAAGATTTTGGAGGTTGCGGGTGAATCCCAATCTCTCCAGAAGTAACTGAGATGGAAATGTAGGGTATCCCAAGAGGTTGCTTGGATTAGCAGGAATTCCAGGTATGGAAAATCTTTCATTCCTTTGGTTTTGCAAAAGGCAATGGCTGGGATGAAGCACTTTGTGAAAACCCCTGGCAGTGGTAGATAAACTGAAGGGTAAAGCACAGAAAGGAAAGTGCAAGGAAAAGTCAGAGAACCTGAAGAATTTTCTGCAGGTGAAGTGAATGGGGATGTGTAGGTATGCATCCTTCAAGTCTAAGGAAACCAGAAAGGCTTGACAAAGGATGAAAAACAGAGTTTGCAAGGAGAGCGTCTTGAAAGATGGCACCTCCAGAAAAGTGTTGAGGTGGGATAAGTCCAGAATGGATCTTCAACTGTCCTCTTCTGGGGACCAGAAAAAGTCTTTAATAAAAAAAAGCCTTTTCCCTAGATGCTGGTCTTGCACTGGTTCTATAGCACCCTGGTTGAGGAGATGTTTAAGAAAAGAGGACAAAGGTAAATTTGACTGGAAGGAGAGGGGGAATACCGCTCAGTGATGACCATCTTGTAACTTTTTTGAATGATGGAGAATACTCACTTGTCTGCAGTGATAAATTCTCAGGCTGAAAGGGATAAAGGTAGCCAAGAAGGGAGGTATGTGGCTGAAGACAGGCTGATTTGTCTGAAAACAGAGGGTTTCCCAGACTTGGAGTCTCCGGCAGGTTTGTCATGAAATCTTTTCCAGGGCTACTTCCTGCCCTTTTGAGAGGGTGTTTGATCCCTGCAGACCAAAGAAGTAGGTTTAGCTAGGTAATTTCTTTGATTGTGTTTGCCGAGGTGCTACAATATTTGTTTGCGATTAAATGTTTATATGGTGTGCAACTTTGCATCTTGCTTATTTCACTAGCCCTACTGTTTGTGCCAAATAAAAGATCTCTGTGAAGGAGTAATCCATTAGTATCCTCAAGGAGGGACTACAGACAAAGCCAAGCAAATCTAAAGGCTGATACAGTAGCAGCAGCAACTCTGAAAAGGCCTCTGCAGTGCTACTGCTGCATTTAATGGAACGCCTTACAACTTGTCTAGCTAGCCCAAGCATAGATAATACTTGATGTTTAGTGTCGGATGCCTCAAGTTTAGTAATAGTTTTAAGCCCCCTAAAAATGGACAAAATGTATTTTAACATACGAGTCTGGTAATTTAAAGCTCCGAAGGCAAGAGTGGCAGACGTGTAAACCTTATCATACCTGTCCATGGCACTACTATCTCTGTCAGATGGCAGAACAACAGCCACTGGCAGAAGCTTAGTAGGGTTGACAGAAAAAGGCAGAAGAATCAGCTACGGGATTTCTGAAGAGAAACTTAAGATCCTCTGGTACCTTATAAAACTTGTCAGGCTTTCTGGGTGTTGGAGGCTAGGAACAGAGAGACGTATTGGAGGGACAAGAGAAGGCATAGGAGGCTGTATCTTCCAAGCAAGTTATAGTATCTTTTTTGTACATCAGATACCGGTTTGGTTTCTCAAAGTGCTGCATCAACAGTTTTCCCAAAGAAGATTTTTCAGGGGACATGGTGTTATTACAAGCAAGTTGCCCAGGAGAATGGATATGGAATGAGTTTGCTAAGGAATCATCTGAATATGATTCCTCCTCAGATGAAGATTCATGCTCTCTCTTCTGAAGGAGGAGGGTAGGAGTGAAGGAGTAGAAAGGAATGAAGAGGATTTCAGAGACAGGATGGCCTTGTATAGGCCCTGTGAGAACTCCACCCGTTGCTTTTCCTGAGACATCTAAGCAGGAAAAACATTTTTGTATTCAGTTTCTTTTTCTTGGGTGTGATGCCTATCATCATGAAGCACTGCGAGTTAAAACACTGACAGACCTGAAAGTTCCAGGCACCTCTTACCTCATAGGGATTTTAGGAATCCAGTCTGGTCCCCACTGAAATGATCATCCTCAGTTCCCCCTTCTCAACCGCATCAGTATGACTAGTCTGGTTAGATGTGTGGGAGTCAGACAAACTGTGAGGTTGCGGTAGCGGGTGCCTGAAGAGGAGTCAGACATACTGTAGATTCCTGGGGTCTATATTATATGAATGAAAGTTCATATATGTGAACACACTAATGAGCGAAACTCCCTGACATCGATGTGCGTGTTGTGGGATCGCAGTACAGTGAAGATTGGAGTTTATGCCCTTTCCTCACTGTAGTGCAATCTCGGAGTTGGAATATATATTTAGTGGGGGGTGTGGGGGGTGCAGCCCCCACAATATTGTTTTTCATGTACTGGATTTTCACTCATTGAGCGTTCACTTATATGAACTTTCATTCATATAATAGAGACCCGATTCCTGCAATAGGAGCTTTCAAATTAGACTGGGCAGCAGACAGTTAAGACCTAGCCTTCTTGAACTTTTTTCTGTTGCAAGCAGGATGTCGAAGGCTGAGGGTTCTGCCATTTTGGTGTTTGCAAGAAGCACTTCAGACTTTGGGGTTCTAAGTATCTGTTTAACAAAGAAAGTTGAGTGAGGAGGGTTTTAGGAATAAACGATTGACAGATCTGACAGTTTCTGTAATTATGTTCAGCCCATAGATAAAATGAGCATTGACAGTGGAGGCCCTTACAAAGCGACTGCCTACCATAGTCACACCTCTCTCTTAGCTTTGAAAGATAAAAATACAAGAAAAAGAAGGTTCCCAACAGGGCACTTACTCTTGAATAAGTGTAGGCAATGGCAGCAGTCAACACTAATGCAGAGAACACAATGTGAGTGAGATCCTGTGTTCAAGACTGGTGTTAGGGCAGCCTGAGCAGCTTACGCTCCTACATTTACATACGTTCCCCCTTCACTCCTGGGCTTAGGTCATAAGCTGGACATACGAGTGATGGAAGATTTATGGCTCTGGGACAACATCTGTATGTCAGGTTACCTTAGTGAGATAACCCCATCAGTACTGAAATACTGCAACAGTGATCCAAGAATATCCATAGGTTTTAGCTGGACTAGAAATCCCACTGACATTCCAAGTGGTCATTCACCTAAACTATTCACTAATGTAGGACACCTACATCACTCACTCTCACACTCTGATCTTCATTTTCTAAATTTTGCCACATACACGCACACAGTTAAATATGCAGGATAGATGCAGTAAAAATCAGCAAATTTCGTGGTCTAATAAACATCTCCACTCCAAGTTCGTCCAGACTTCCTTTGGAGGCTTGTGTATGGTTTCAGGCTGATCAATGTTTCAGCAACATTTATGAAGCCTACCATTGCTCTTCCGTCTTATAGTACCTTGTGTAGATAAAAGGACCCACTCTCCTTGTCTTTCAAAGAAATACAGAATTGCTACCTCAGTACAATAAACCAGAGCCACTTACTCTGCAACACATGGAAAAAAACACTCTATCCATATCCTGGCACACAGAAAGAGGGTGCATATAAACTCCATCCCTGTCTCTTCCCCATGCTGTTTCCAGCGCACTGCAGCACTTCCCTTACGCTTTTAAAAAAATGCAGTGCGATGATCTATACAGACCCTGGCTACTACCAAATGATGCAGATGGGACCTCAATTTAACATCCCATCTGAAGGGCATGCCATGTATGTCGCTTCAGCAGTAAGCACACTGGTGGTGCAGCTCTTGGCCCAACATTCAGTAGTCACGAAAACTTTTCAATGGCATGGCTGTATCAGGCACTAAACATTTTCCATAAATACAACCAGGACTGAAATCTGAAATTTGTAACAGGCAGAATTGAGGCTGGCTCGAACAATAGGCAGATTCCCCTACACGGTATATGAAAATATGATGTGCGCTAGTGATGGTCACATGTTCCAGTTTATGGAGGTTTCAGTGATAACAGCTGGAGTGAAAAGGATAATACCAATTTCAGACCAAGAAGGATGGTCCCCAACATAAAATCATTAGTGCATTACCTGCCGCAAGTGAGCTGCCTGAAGATATGACCACTCATGAAAAAACAGAGAAAAAATTTACATAAATCAAGTTAGAAGTTAACTTTAAAACATTACGTGAGTGAGAATAAACTGATTTGATATAAATACAGAAAGCAGAAGGAAATCTGTAGATGCGTACTTGCTGTATCTTCATCTCTTATGTACTTCGGCTCTAAATAAGTGCTCAAGTGCTCATGCTTGGTAACATCTTATGCGCTGTCTGCTGTTAATATACTAAGTAATATGCATGCACTAGGTTCTCTGTTTACAGTGCACCTCTGTACCTATGTCATGACTTCAGTCTAGTCCAGCTACCCACTTAAAGCTTAAACATTCCGAAGCAAAAATAAAATGTGGCTGTAAAGTGTACAACCACACCTAACCTTCATTTGCCATATTACATTTGCTACCATGCACACAGAAGTAAAGAAATATACTTCCTAGAAATACATGATGCTGAGAGAAAATAAAAGTCAGAAACCCCTACCAAAATATTAAATCTGCAGTATTCTATCTGATGGCAGACAGTATTTCTGTTTCTTAAGTGATTGTTTTGCTGACACCAGCAAGGCTGAAAAATATGAAACGCAACTAACGGAAACACCAGTGCCCATAAGCAAATCACTACCTTTACTAACTTCAGCAGCTACATTCCAATTTCTTAAAAATGGCTTTTCATTAAAGTTAAATAAACTTCTTATAAAACTACAGGAATACAAAGAAATATAAACAGACAATATATAGGCATAAAAGTTGCCCCTACAATGGTTTGTTTTATATATATATATATATATATATATATATATACATATGCATATACTGCGAAACATACTTGTGACTTCATGGGGTACAATGTCCACTCTGAAACATTCAGAGTCTGACCCTTCTTGGCTTTGCTCTCTTCTTCCAGGTATTGCCTACAATTAAAAAAAATATATACATATATATTAGTATACAACAGAGACAGCATAATTTCACAAATACATATCACACAAAATTGCGCTACAAATATTTGGCAAATGTTTATAGAAGGTGAATTTGGACCTAGTCTCAAGTTTGAAAGAAGTGCCTGAAATTTGTTTCAACGAGAACAAACTAAAATTTTACACAGTAACCATTTCCTGGGAATGTTCTTCAGTGTTAAATTCCACCAGTTAGTCTGAGATGAAAGACTGCAATACAGCAAAAGCTATGATTTTCAAGAGTGTTGTATGTTAGGACTGTGAACACCTGTATTTCAAACACATCTTGTGGTTGGGGAAGTTCGAATGAAATTCAAATCCTTGTTTGTGTGGAGATGGTGTGGAGCGAAAAATCCAACTCTCTGTTACTAATCTTTTAACGCCAATGCACCATGAGGAAATGCAAATTTCACCTGCAGTGACCTCATTCAAACACAGTATACATTTGCATTCAGAAGTGGTTGCAAAAGTGTCCATCACACTCAGCATTAGCACATCAGACCATACAAGGCTGCGGCCAATGTTGAAGGACAGCTACAAAGACTGGTGCCAAATGAAGGACAATAAGAGTGAGAAGTGACCATACATAAGGCAACACCACAAGAACTGCATAACGAAAGTGGGCAGGGATGGACATCAAAATCAGATGGAAGGGCAAATGATGAAAGGGGCAAACAAGTGTCAAGTTATTTTAGGAACAGTAGAGGAGGATGCGAAAGAGATTAGCAGAAGCATAAACAGGAAGATAACTACCATGGACAATGAAAAGACTAGGGGGCGGCAAGTTGAACAGTGGCATGAAACAGGAAGTGAAGGAGAGGAAAGAGTGTGCATGTGCACGTGAGTGCGTGTGTGTGTGTTTGGGGATACAGAAGAGAATGAAACCAGTACTGGACTACAGACTTACTAATATATGGGAGAATATGATCAAAGTGATACCAAAGTAGTAGGGGTGGAAGCAAGCTGAGATGCATGCAGGCATCAGAGTCATGTTAGGAGAGATGGATGAAGTTGTGACAAGCAGCATCAGGGAAGAGGCAGACAGATGCTATTAGAGGGAGCGGCTATAGCCCTCAGAAGTTGTGCTCTCTGCCAGCACATTGAGGTGAGATAGTATTAGGAGTACAATGGCAGCCTGTGAAACTGGATAAGGGAGAAAGGCTTCAGAGTTAGAAGGAAGAAGGAGAACTAGCATGGACACAAGTTATACAGAAGGGACAGGGTCAACTATCACTAAAGGGACATCAGTGCTTAATGCTGGGTTAGAAAGGTAAAACAAAGATGGACAGTGTGAAGGGAGCACCATGGGAGTAGAAAGCTGGGAGTAAGCATTGTAGCAGTAGATAGTAAGAAAAAAACAAGACATAGCATAGAAATAAAGCACAGCTAGGTAGTATTACTTTGAAATGCAAGGAATATGGGTAAAAGAATGCCGCAGTGGCAAGCAGTAATGCACTATACATATCACAGGAACGTGGGTCAGTGACAAAGTAGGGTAAAGAAGGTGCCTGACAGGGAATGAGAGAGATGGTAGATGTGGAGGTGGAGTAGCATAAAGAAGAGTTTTAAGGTTGAGATTAACAGAAGGAAAGTAACATCTTGAAGGGGACAAGGACGTGAGCAGGGTCAGAACAAAGGTTAATGCACTGAAGAAAGGTTAATCTTCTGGCAGCAAAGAGAGGAGAAAGGTGCCAGCTGGTATACTAATGCCAGACTGATGCATTGAATACTGGAATGAGGTAAAAGGAAGACGGAAACAATCCCAGGGGAATTAGTCTGGTAGGAGCAAACCAGGAGCTTTCCAACTCTAGGTTAAAGAGGAACTGGAAAATGATTGAGGTCTTGCTTCATGAATGGTTCAGACAGCTAATGCAGAACATTATTACAAAGGTTAGAATTTTGGAGGTGATCCTACAAATGCACTGGGATTGATGAAGTCAATGACCAAGCCACTGTGTGAGATTTAGAGTCAGGGGAGGGGGCAATACAAACATGAAGGTGTGCAACTCAAATTCAATCCATTATACTACGCTGGGGAAGGATGCAAAGCTGAGTGTTAGGAGACTAGCATAAAATAATAAGTTATGTACTCACCATAACGTTCCATCTGAGTAGGTAAACTTCATTTGTCAGCAACCTATGGGTCTTCGGATCCACATCAGATCCGAGCCGGCAGTTTCTAACAGCATAGATCCGAGCTCCAAGCTCCTCCCCCTACCCATAATCCCCTGCCAACCCTACCTGACCTCAGATCGAGTTTGCCCACAGCTAGATAAGCATACAAAAATCACCCGCAAAACTAGCTACATACCCTTGCCATAAGGAAGGTAACATCTCGAACATCCGAAGGTCAGGGGGACGGAGGGGGGGGGGGTCGGTTGCTGACAAATGAAGTTTACCTACTCAGATGGAACGTTATGGTGAGTATATAAAGTACAGTTTTGTACCTACCATAAATGTAGATGTCCGAGAGGAATGCATCTGCAGTCTTTACAAATGGGTTGTCCTGTCGTCAGGCAGCCCTTCGGTCGGCCGGATTCCAAAGTCTGGGTCTGGCTTCGGCTGGTGTCGCACTTCACCCGACGTCATTGCGGCAGTTTTCCGGGTATAAAGGCATCAGCCGACGCCATTTTCCTCAGTGTTTCTTGCCCCAGATGCCAGGTGCCCTCTTGGATGGCTAAATTTGGATAAATGCCAAAGTTTCCAAATAGTAGAGAGCAAACACATAAAATAAGCATGTATGTACATATATACAAACAAATACACCATAATAGATCCCCCCCAAGCTAGCTGAAGATTGGCAAATACCCTAGGAGTACCTCAGAGGGGAAGGAGGGTGGGTAATCCTGACTGCAGATGCATTCCTCTCGGACATCTACATTTATGGTAGGTACAAAACTGTACTATGTCCTTCAAGGATGCATCTGCAGTCTTTACAAATGGGTAGAATACCATAGCTAAACTAGGGGAGGAGGAAAAGAGAAGAGATTATGGTGTAGTTAGGATCCCTTGCAAAACAGCAGTGGCAAAACCAGCACGGGATCTAGAGTATAGAGGTAAGTTATAATGCTTGGCAAATGTATGCACGGAGGTCCAAGTAGCAGCCTCTATAATGTCCTTGGTAGCCACTCCTCGTAAGAAAGCTGTGGTAGTGGCTGTAGCCCTTGTGGAGTGAGGCCTGATGTTCTCTGGAGTTTTAATTCCATGGTAGGAGTAACAAAATCTAATGCAATTTCCTATCCATTTGGAGATTGTCTGTTTAGAAATTGGATTTCCTTCCTTTCCTGTTGCATATGCTACCAGAAGCTGGTCAGTTTTTCTATTGTTTTTTGTCCTGTCCAGGTAGTAGCGTAATTGTCTGTGTACATCCAAGGTATGTAAGAGCCTTTCTCCCCTGTTCTGTGGGTTGGGGAAGAATGTAGGAAGGTGGATAGCCTGATTTAAAGACACTCTGGATATCACCTTAGGCATAAATGTAGGATTTGTTCTCATGGACACTCTATCTTGATGGAAGATTAGGAAGGGTTGCACTGCCATTAATGCCTGTAGTTCAGAGACCCTTCTTGTTGAAGTTATTGCCAGCAGGAAAGCAGTCTTCCAGGATAAGTATTGTAATTCTGCTGTTGCTGCTGGTTCGAAAGGAGGAAGAGTCAGTTTTCTAACACAAAGTTCAAGTCCCATGCTGGCAATGGAGGTTTCCTGGGAGGTTTCACATTTTTAATTCCTCTCAGAAACTGTCTGAGCAGAGGATGCGAGAAGACATGAGGATCCAAGCTGTACTCTGCTGAAATAGCTGATGCATGTATCTTGATGGAAGAGTAGGACAGGCCTGAATGGAAGAGCTCCGCCAAATACTCCAGGATGTTGGCTATGTTCACCAGTGTCACCTCTTGCTCTTTTGCAGTACTCCAGATGAGATATCTTTTCCATTTTGCTGCATAATTCTTTCTTGTTGAAGGTCTATGAGCCTCCAGGATTATGTCTTTAACCCTTTGGGATAAATTTGGGTTAATTAGAAGTTATGTACTCACCATAACGTTCCATCTGAGTAGGTGTATTCATTTGTCTGCAACCTGTGGGTTATGGATCCGATATCGGATCCGAACCGGCATGGTTTTCCAGCTATGGATCCAAGCTCTCAGCTCCTCCCCTCACCCATAATGCCCTGCTCTACCCTCATGACCTCAGATCGAGTTTGCCAAAGCAACAATACCCTAAAAAGGGTAACAAAGAATATGCAGGAAACTGAAAGGCCAGGGGGATAGGAGGGCGGGATGGTTGCAGACAAATGAATACACCTACTCAGATGGAACGTTATGGTGAGTACATAACTTCTAAATCTGAAGTAGGATATTCATTTGTCTGCAACCTGTGGGACAGAGTCCCCAGCTACCTGAATCTTGGGCGGCCATCATGGAAGGATATTCCGGAGCACCGCGGAGCCAAAGGATGCTCTACCCCTAGATGCAAGATCCAACTTATAGTGGGAAATAAATGTATGAGATGAAGCCCACGTGGCTGCTGCACAAATATCATCTAGAGGAATCCTAGCCTTGAAGGCTGCCGAGGTAGATACTGACCGGGTTGAATGGGCATGAACACCCCGGTGCGGGCCTTCCTGACGCTTGATAAGCCAATAAAATGCACTGTGAAATCCAGCGGGACAGAGAAACTTTAGAGATTGGCTTGCCCAAATTGAATTTTGCAAAGGAAATAAACAGCTGGTCGGATTGCCTATGACCAGCTGTCCTGTTGAGGTAAAATCTAAGTTGCCTGTGAACATCTAGTGAATGTAGCTTATATTCACCTTTGTTTTCATATTTAGGGAAGAAAACAGGGAGGTTAATGGATTGATTGATGTTTGCTTCAGAAGCGATTTTAGGAAGGAAGGACGGGTTGGTCCTGAGGGAGACACGGTCCGGATGAAATACCAAGTAAGGAGGTTTAGCTGATAAAGCTTGAAGTTCAGAAACTCTCTTGGCTGATGTAATGGCTACCAAAAGGCTGTCTTGTAGGACAAGAATTTGAGATCCACCGTAGCCTTGGGCTCGAAAGGAGGAGCGGTCAAGGCCTGTAGGACCAAAGAAAGGTCCCAAGGAGGAACTGCTTGTTTTATAGGGGCCTGAGAAGAAAAGTACCTTTAAGAAATGTCTTACACAATTTGGCTGACATAAGAGGATTAGAATCTTGGCCAATGTGATAGTGAGAAATTGCCGCCAGTTGAACTTTGACTGTGGAACTGCTGGCACCATCGTTAAAGAGAGAGGTTAGAAAGTCAAGCACTACAGGAGAGGAACCGTGAAGGATTCAGGCCTTGCCGCCCGCCCACACAGAGAAACGCTTTCCATTTGCTTCGTAAACCTTTCTAGTGGATGGTTTATGAGCCGCCACCAAAATAGCCTTTACAGGTGAAGAAATACCGAGTCCTTATCAAGAGGGGAACTGGAGCAGCCAAGCGGTCAGCTTCAGGTTGTCCAGGTTCGGAGGAGGAATGCAGGATGGATGGGATATCAGATCCGGGATGGGATCTAGAATCCAAGGAGGATTCACCGAGTGAGACCTTAGGAAGGGGAACCAGATCTGTCGAGGCCAGAATGGAGCAATGAGAATCATTCTGCAACCCACCCGAGAGGCTTTCTGAAGAACTTGCAGCATCAGAGGCAAGGGTGGATAGGCATACAGAAGACCGGGTGGCCAAGCATGCACCAGAGCGTCTCTTGGGGTACCTCCGGGAGGAGGTATTAGAGCGAAAAACTGTCGCACTTGGTGTTTGAGGGAGAAGCAAAAGATCGCATGAAGGGTTCCCCACGTGCGAATATGCGTTCCGCTACTTGACAATTGAGAGACCACTCGTAAGGGGTCAGAATGGTGCGACTGAGCTTGTCCGCTAGGATGTTGGACCGACCGGAATGTGCGTTGCTATGAGAAAGCGATTGGTGGAGATTGCCCATTCCCAAACTCTCATGGCCTCTCGACAAAGAGGGTAAGACCTTGTTCCCCTTGCTTGTTGATGTACCAGACAACAGACATGTTGTCCGATTGAATCGCAATTGTTCCCAAGGGAAGAAAGTCCTGAAGTGCTAGCAACACTAAGAGCACTGCTCTCATCTCTAGAACAGTGATATGCAGTAAGGTCTCTGAATCGCTCCACGTGCCTTGGACTGTCCGGCCCAAGTGCCCCCACCCGAGGCGGAGGCGTCCGTGGTCACCGTGGCGAGAGGGGAGAAGCACAAAATGGGCGACCTTTGTGGAGATCCGGGAGTGGAGCCACCACAAGAGGGACCGCTTGCAAGCCTTGCTGATCGCTATGGGATGATGCATGGGGAGAGCAAGGTATGACCACTGTACTAAGAGCGTCCACTGTAGAATGCATATTGAGCCTGGCAAGAGGAAGAAGTGCTATAGCCAAGCCATGGACCCTAGAGCCCTCAGGACCAACTCCGCTGGAACAGAACTTGAATGGAGAATGGCCCGCACCTGGAGCTGCAGATTTAGAACTCTGTCCGCAGTGAGGAAGGCTCGTAAACTCCTTGTGTCTAGTCTGGCCCCTATGAAATCTAAGAGCTGTGTGGGCCAGGTTGGACTTCTTTGTATTTATTGTGATGCCCAGAAATGGAGCAAGATGGAGAAAGGAGTCTCGCCAAGAGAAGTAGATGCCTTGTTGGGGCGGTAAGAAGCCAGTCGTCCAGGTAGGGAAAGACCTGCACCCCTGAAGCCTCAGGTGGGCCGCTACCACTGCTAGTACTTTGGTGAACACCCTGGGGGCTGTGGTGAGACCAAAGGGAAGGACCCGGAACTGGTAGTGACTGGCTCCCAGCCGGAAGCGGAGAAACCTCCTGGAGCGCCAATCCATCAGGATGTGGTAGTACGTCCTTGAGATCTATCGAGCACATCCAGTGATTTTCTCCCAGAAGGGGGAGAATAGATTGCAGAGTGACCATTCGGAATTTTTCTTTGGGGACTGCCAGATTCAAGAGAGAGAGATCTAGGATTGGTCTTAGTTCCCCCGTCTTTTTTGGCACTAAAAGAATCTGGAGTAGAACCCTGATCCGATCTGGTCTGGGGAACGGGCTGGATGGCTCTTTTCTTTAGCAGATGGCCAATTTCTGCCAAAGCGCCTCCCGTTGACCGGGTGGGACGCCTGGGAGGGACTTCAATTTTGGAAGGTGAAGGAAAGGAATGCGATATCCCCTGGATATGATTTGGAGAACCCAGCGGTCCGATGTTATGGACTCCCATGCCGCTAGGTGCCCCGAACGCCCGACTGCCTCCAGAGTAGAGCAGTCGGGCAACCCTCAGGGTTGCTGCGGGCCGTTCAGAGAAAGGTTCCCTGGACCCGAAGTTTCTGGGAGCCCCTCTGCCTCTAGGGCGGCGTCCTCCCTGTCCTCCTCTGCCACGGAAGGACTGGTTGTCCGGAGCAGGCTGGGACTGCTGCGACTTCGAACCACATCTTCTTCTGACCCTTTTGGTTCCTAGAATAGGGCCTCTGGGGTGCAGAGAAGCGGATTCCGACGGCAGACAGCGTCTTCCGTCCTTCTCGCTCTGGGTCAATGTCTCCGAACGGTCTTGCCAAACAGAGCAGAACCATCAAAGGGGCGTTCGCAACGACGCCTTGAAGGGCTCAGAAAATCAGGACGGAGCCAGGCCTGACGTCTAGTGACCAGTCCTGTCCCGCAGCTCTAGCGGCGCCCTCCGTTGCATGGGAGAGTAGCCGCATAGAAGTATTCGTAACTGACCTAAGAGTGGCCATACGGGTGGAGTGCAGAACTCTGTCCTCCTCCGAAATGGACTCAGGGGATGCAGCGTATTCCTTAATAAGATCTCGCTGCATCCGAATAACATGTGCCAAATAGTTCAGCGCCTTACCGAGAAGGTCGCCGAACTGAACATCCGCTTCCCAAGCGGTCCATCATCCGAGACTCCTTGCTCGGTGGGTGGACTGAGGACTCTCCTGAGCTAGTTCCCTCTTTGTGGCCGCCGCCATCAACATGGCATCTACAGGAGGCCCCTTACTCCAATGGGTCCGGTCGGATGGCGGACTAAGGATCCTATCCGGTCTTTTGGGAATTGGCTCCACGGTGTCCGGTTCCTTCCACGCCCTGGTGGTAATAAGGTCCACCAGGGGTCGGCAGGGGACACCCAAGAGGTAGACGGGCCCGTTTCAAATGCCTCCAAGAACACGGACTCGTCTGAGGAAGACTTGGGGGCAGACCACCCCCCCCTTATACGGAGCATTTCCATGATGTCTCCAAAGGAGACATCCTCGGGGGGTGACCGTGGGGAGCCTTCCCTTCCTCCAAGTCCGTGTCTTCTGTGAGAGACTCGGGGAGTCAATGTGCCTCCTTTTGACGTATGCTTGCGAGGGCCTCCTCTGGGGGCTGTCAGAGGAGTCCTCAGCAGCAATTTGCTCCATAGGAGCAACTTGGGGCACAGAAACGGGCTGTCCCAGGGGCCGGATGGTGGAAGCCTGGCCCAGTGCAGAGGGAGCGGACGGAGCCGAAGCAAGTGCCGGGGTCCGGAGACCCTCAACAGAGCCCTCTCCACTACATCAAAGGCGAAGGGAGCCGACCTCGACCAAAGGATCCGACAATCGGCTCCCTCGGATCCGAAGAGTGGATCGGAGCCGGCGCCAAGCACTCGGATCCGAAGGACAGTGCGCCCGACACAGACGGCGCCGAAGGAGCACTGATCCCCGGATCCGGCTCGGATCCAGGCTCCGAGATCGGGTCCGACGCACTCGAGGGCAGGGTCGGGTCCGGTACCAAGTACTATCGGCTCCGACCTTCCCCGCCCGGCTGCTCGGCTCCAGCTGCTCAACCCGGATAGCGGGTCGGAGAAGGAGCAATAGGCTTAAAAGGGTGTTGAGCTCCCCGAGGGGAGGCAAGAGCACTCCCATCTGCATCTGGGCCTGGATGAACCTTCTCATCATCCGGTCCAGATCAGCATCAGAAAGGCTATGGGTAGATCTCGAAGAGGCTACCGAGGTAGGCCTGGAGTGCCTCCTCGATAGCCTCGACGGAGATCGGGTCTCCTCCTCCTCAGGGCCCGGTGAAAAGCACACAGGGGACCGTTGCCGAGAATGAGGAGACCGAACCGACGGAGCCGGGAGAAGCCGCTTGGCTGGCGGGCCGAAACAGAGGTCTCGGCCCGCCAGGTGCTTCTCCCTCCGGTCCTTTTTAGCAGCATCCCTCTCCTCTCCAGAAGCGGGAGTTTGAGTCCCAGGAGCAGGAGGGGGTGCCACAGGGGGAAACAACTGCAGCAGTAGTCCCCGAAGGAGCGGAGGCCGGAGCCGAGTCTGGCGGTAAAAGACCCGCCAAGACCAGCTTGGACCTCCGCTCCCTCAGTGCCCTGGGGTTGAACCCTGCACAAATGGAACAACCAGATGTGAGGTGTTCAACCCCGAGACACTTAACACACCGAGTGTGGCCATCAGCCGGTGAGAGCTTATGGCCACACCCGGAGCATTTCGAAAAGATAGATTTAGGCTGGTCAGCCATAATCTATAACACACTAAAAGTTACAGAAAGTAACTTAAAAACAAAAAGACACACAGGCCTACACACACACTCTACGCAACAGCGAGGGGAGGGAATAAAAATTACTTACTTTAACTCAAAATAAACTCAAAATACACTATAAGAAAGGGAAACCTAAACTTTCACACAAATTCACTCAAAAAACCAAAAAATTCTCTGATTTTAACAAGAAATAGAGTTCACTTAGCTGAGAGCTATGTACCCAAATCCAGTCACCAGCGCGGCAAACGAGATCTGAGGTCATGAGGGTAGAGCAGGGCATTATGGGTGAGGGGAGGAGCTGAGAGCTTGGATCCATAGCTGGAAAACCATGCCGGTTCGGATCCGATATCGGATCCATAACCCACAGGTTGCAGACAAATGAATATCCTACTTCAGATTTGCTGTTATGTAATGTTCCAGGCAGTTAGCTGCAGAGTTTTTAGGTTTGGATGCAGGATGTTGTAGTTGTTCTGTGTTAGCAGTAATGGGATCAGGGGCAGTGTCCATATTTGTTCCCGGGACATGCTCCTCAGCAGTGGGTACCAATGTTGTCTTGGCCAGTCTGGTGCTATCAGAATGATCCTCGGACGTTCCTCTTTGATTTTCAGAAGCACCTTGTGCATCAAAGGAAGTGGAGGGAAGGCGTATGCTGTCAGGCTTTTCCAACTGAAAGATAGGGAGTCCACCTTCCAAGCAAGAGGGTGGTAAGTCCTTGTGCAGAATTTCTTCAACTGATGATTGAATGGGGATGCAAACAAGTCTATTTGTGGTAATCCCCATTCTCTTGTGATGGTTTTGAAGATGTCCGGATGCAGCATCCATTCGTGGGCATCTGTTGTAGTTCTGCTTAATGTCTGCTAGAATGTTTTCCTTCCCTGGTACATAAATTGCCTGTAACTGAATGTTGTAGCTCAGAGCCACATCCCATAGGTCCAGTGCCAGCCGGCATAGAGGGTATGAGTGTGTGCCTCCCTGTTTGTTGATGTACCACATAACTGTGGTGTTGTCTGTCCTTATCATCAACTGGCCTTCTTGGAGAAATGGCCTGAATGCCTGGATTGCCAATTTCACTGCCATCATTTCTTTTAGATTTATGTGCAGATGTAGCTGGTCTTGAGTCCATAGGCCTTGAATGCACTTGTCCATCATGTGTGCCCCCAACCGAGGTCTGAGGCATCTGTTGTGATGGTTTGTCTTGGTTGACTTTTGCAGAAGGGTAATCCTGTGTTTGATTGGCAGGCCTGAGCCCACCATAGGAACTCTTGCTTCAAGCATGGGATCATTGGAATTTTGGTTTCTAGGCTGTGCTGGTGCTGGGACCACAAATTCTTTAGGTACCACTGCAGCTTTCTCATATGCAGCCTGGCATGAGGGACCAGTATTATGCAGGATGCCATGAAGCCTAGAGCTTGTAGCACTTTTCTTGCAGTTAAATGGTTCTGCTTTGTTAATGCCAAGAAGTAGAGAGGAAGTTGCTCTTTCTTTTCTGTAGTTAGAAATGCCATTTGTTTTGATGTGTCCAGTTCTGCACCCAGAAAGGTTATTCTTTGGGATGGAATCAGCCTTGACTTTTTTGTATTGACTGTATATCCCAGGGCTTGCAGCAGGTAGATGACTCTTTGTAAGTTTTCTGATAGTTTGTTTTTGTTGTCCGCTTGTATCAGGCAGTCGTCCAGGTAGGGATAGATTTGAATCTCCTGAAGTCTGCAATGAGCGATTACTGATGCCAGGCATTTTGTGAACACTCTGGGCGCAGTAGATAAGCCAAAGGGCAATGCTGAGAATTGATAATGCTCTGATCCTGCAAGAAATCTGAGGTATCTTCTGCAAATTGGTCTTATGGGGACGTGCAGGTATGCCTCCTTGAGATCTAGAGTTACCAGCCAAGACTCCTTGCCCAGCATGGGAATAAGCTGCTGTAGGGTCAGCATTTTGAATTTTGGAACAATGAGGAATGTGTTTAAAGCGGACAGATCTAGAATAGGCCTCCATTTGTTTTCTTTTCTTGGTACCAGGAAGAGTCTGGAGTAAAATCCTTCCTTGCTCCATAGATGGTACCTTCTCCACAGCTCTCATTTCTAATAATTGAGATATTTGTTTTAGAGCTTCTGTCCTTTGAGTAGGTGGTAGATTCGGCATTCCTCTCTTTCCTTGTAGAGTATGGAAGTGGAATCTGTAACCTTGGTCTATAGTTTGCAAAATCCATTTTTCTCTTGTAATGCAGTGCCAGTTTTTTGAAAATAAGGTTAGCTTTCCGCCTAAAGGTGCTTCTAGTTGTTCCCTGGTAGGCGGTGCCACCGCCAAGTCACTGTGATTGAGTTGTTGTAGTGGTGGTGGCTGTATCCGTGCCTCGTTGGTTGTTACCCTGCCACTGGCGACCCCTGTAGGCACCCCTGGATTGGTTTCTGCCTCTAGAGCGCCTATTCCTGCCTCTTTGTGCCTTAGAGGAGTCTGGAAAGGACCAATTCTTGGAGGGCCAGTTCCGGCTAAACCTTGGAGGTTGAACTTGCAAGAAGTCTTTCACTGTTTGCACAGATTTTGCTTTCTCTTCCATCTTTTTTAGTACCTGCTGTGCAGGAGAACCAAATAAATTGACCTTGTCCATAGGTGCATCCAAAAGCTTAGATTTGACATGGTCTGGTAATGCCTGTTCTTTCAACCATGCATGCCTCCTGATAACTGTGCCAGTCATGGCTGATCTAAAGGAAGCCTCCAGTGCATCATAGTCACATTTTAAAGAATGGTTACTAACCTGCTGTATGTTATGTACCATTTCTTGAACATACTTTTTATCTAAAGATTCTTCAGAGGTCAGCTTTTTAGTCAACTGGTCAAGCATAAACTCTTGATATTGAATCATATGAAATTGGCAGTTCAAAGCTCTAGCTGACAAAGTAGCAGAGGTGTAAACTTTTTTACCCCATCTCTCTAAGGACCTGGATTCCCTTTCAGAGGGGAGGGGGTTTTAGAGGAAGTAGCTGCTACAGATTTTGGACCCTGGGAGATAGTCTCTGGATCTGCAAAAGGAGCCTTATATAAGTGGTGATGAGTGTCCGGGACCCTGTAGTACCTATCGGGCTTAGCAGGAGCCGGAGGTAAAGTATCAGGAGCAGTGCAAGCATCATTAAATGCATCATCAACAACAGGAAGAACTGGAGGTATAGCTAAAGGCCTATGCTGTGGCAAATGTAGAAAGGTCCTAAGCCTTTTTCTAGAGTCTGAGAAATCTTGGCCCTGCCACTGAAATTGTTCCCTCATAGCATGCAAAGTTTCCCCAAAGGAAAATTCCTCAGGAGGAGAGGCTGAAGGGCTCCATGAATTAAAGAGATGAGATCCTCAGCCAAAGAAAGCATATGGGAACTGGTGCTGGGCCTGTGAGAGGGGGGCTTGACAGGCACAGGTTTTGATGCTTTGGCTGCTTTAGCCCTGGCAAAGGCCTTAATAGACATAGCTGGAGGAGGCCTAGCAGCTCCACGTGCAGGGGTAGAAATATCCAGGGGGATGGTGTCTGATAAATCCTGTGAAACCGCAACAGAAGGTTGGATTTCAGAAGCCGTTTCTACCAGGTTAGAAGAGGCCTCGGTAGAAGGCAAGTTATCGGCTGAAGAAAGAACCGCTTGCTCGGCTTCGGCCGAAACCGAGAGACTCGTGGTTTGCTTAACCGCGGTTTCGGCCGAAACCGCGGACCGCGAGTGTCGGTCCTTTTCTCTGCGTTTCTTGGTTATTTGCATAGTCGGAGGATCCGACGGCATAATGTAGGCAAAATCGGAGCCGAAAATCTGTTCAGCAAAGTCCGATCGACGTCTAAGCGTCCGCCGGTTAAAAGAAGCACAGGCTAGACAAGATGCTACGTCATGGTCTGGGCCTAAACAATGTATGCAATAGGAGTGGAAATCTTTATGAGGTATTTGTTTCCCACAAGATAAACAGTTATTAACTTTCTCTGACATCGGCTGAGGCAAGAAAGAGTCCCCAACGGGGTACTTAGCTTTATAGAAGTCTTCGAAGTAGTATTCGGTAGTAGTAATCTCTGGATCTGACCGACCGGCACTTGCGAACAGCTTCTGCTTCGGGCGCCACGCGGCAAGAAAGACTGAGGAAAATGGCGTCGGCTGATGCCTTTATACCTGAAAAACTGCCACAATGACGTCGGGTGAAGTGCGACACCAGCCGAAGCCAGACCCAGACTTTGGAATCCGGCCGACCGAAGGGCTGCCTGACGACAGGACAACCCATTTGTAAAGACTGCAGATGCATCCTTGAAGGACATCTTCTTAATCTGAAGTAGTTAACTTCATTTGTGCATCAACCTATGGGACAGAGTCCCCAGATACCTAAATCTTGGGCGGTCTTCAAGGAAGGATGTTCCGGAGCACTGCACAGCCAAAGGATGCTCTCCCTCTGGAGACAATATCCAGCTTGTAGTGATTAATGAAGGTATGAGACGAAGCCCATGTTGCTGCTGAGCAGATATCATCCAACGAGAGTCTAGAACGAAAGGCCGCCGAGGTAGAGATAGACCGGGTAGAGTGGGCATGGAACTCCTAGAGGTGCAGGCTGACCAGTACTTTCATATGCCAACAGAATACACTGAGAAATCCATCTGGACAGTGTGACTTTAGAAACAGCCTTTCCCAAGTTAAATTTGGCAAAGGAAATGAACAACTGATCTGATTGCCTATGACCAGCTGTTCTGTGTAAATAAAAGCGCAGCTGTCTGTGCACATCCAACGAATGTAACTTATATTCCCCTTTGTTCTGGTAGTTGGGAAAAAAAACTGGTAGGTTAATGGACTGATTAATATTCGATTCGGATGCAATTTTTGGAAGAAAGTAGGGATTGGTCCTGAGATAGACTCTGTCCTTGTGGAAGGACAAATAAGGTGGTTTTGCACAAAGGGCTTGAAGTTCAGAAACCCTTCGAGCTGAGGTGATAGCTACAAGAAAGGCAGTTTTCCATGATAAAAATTTTAGATCTACTGAAGCTGCAGGTTCAAGGGGGGGGGGGGGCTGTAAGTGCCTGCAATACCAAAGTTAAGTCCTAAGGAGGGACTGCTTCCTTCACTGGGGGTCTGAGTAGGAAAGTACCCTTCAGAAAGGCCTTGCATATCTTAGAGGAGATCAACGGTCCAAGGTCACTTCCTACGTGGTAGTGAGAGATAGCCGCCAACTGAACCTTGACTGTAGAGGAGCTGGCGCCCTGATTGAAGAGTCCTGATAGGAAATCTAACACCGCAGGCAATGGCGCTGTGAAAGGATCTAAATCTCTGTGCTCTGTCCAAATAGAAAAACGTTTCCATTTGCTATCACAGACCTTTCTGGTGGATGGCTTGTGCGCCGCCACCAGAATAGCTTTAACCTGGGAAGAGATACCGGGAGTCCTAGCTAACCTTGGAACTGGATCAACCAAGCCGTGAGCTTGAGGTTGTCCAGGATAGGGGTCGGAAGATCCAATGGATAGGATATGAGATCCGGAATGGGATCCAGAATCCTGGGAGGATTCACTAGGTGAGACCAAAGATACAGGAACCAAGCCTGGCGAGGCCAGAATGGGGCAATGAAGATTATCTTGTTCCGCAACAGACTGGCTTTCTGTAGAAACTTCAACATCAGCGGAAGAGGAGGATAAGCATAAAGGAGACCGGGGGGCCAAGCATGCACCAGAGCGTCTCGTGGGGATTCCCTGGGTGGGGGAATTAGAGCGAAGTAGTCGTTGCATTTCGCATTTGAAGGAGAGCGCGAAAAGATTGCAAAAAGGTTGACTCCAAGTGGAGAATATCTGCTTCGCTACTTCTGGGTTCAGAGACCACTCGTACGGCGAGAGGATGTTGGACCGTCCCGGAATGTGCGTCGCTATGAGAAAACGGTTGGTGGAAATCGCCCATTCCCACACTCTCATGGCCTCTCGACAAAGGGGATAAGACCTGGTTCCTCCCTGTTGGTTGATGTACCAGACCACTGCCATGTTGTCCGTCTGGACTGCAATCGTTCCTACAGGAAGAAGGCTTTGTAGTGCTTGCAACGCCAAAAGCACCGCCCTCATCTCTAGGACACTGACATGCAGAGAGGTCTCCATGCTATTCCACGTGCCTTGGACTGTCCTGCCCGCACAATGCCCCCCCATCCGAGGCGAGAGGCATTCATGATCACCGTGGTTAGGGAAGGGGACATACAAAAGGGGCGCCCCTTCTGGAGGTCCGGGGATTGAAGCCACCATAACAGGGCCTTCCTGCAAACCCTACTGAGGGGAATAGGGTGGTACAGGGGGAATTGTAGAAAAGACCATTGAACTTGGAGAGTCCATTGCAGGACTCTCATGTTCAGACGTGCCATTGGCAATAAGTTGATGGTGGCCGCTATCGAACCCAAAGCCCTCAGGACCAATTCCGCAGGGGTGCCTGGGGTAGGAGGATGGCCCGCACATGGAGTCTTAAAGTCCGCACTCTGTCTGGAGTTAAAAGGGCTAGACGCCTGTTTGTGTCTAACCTGGCTCCGATGAAATCTATGGTTTGAGTTGAAGAAAGGGAAGATTTCTCTATGTTGATAGTGATCCCCAGCCGGGTCGCTAGATGAAGAAAGGAGTTTCTGGCCGTGCAGAGTAGATGCCTTGTGGAGGTGGTCAGGAGCCAGTCGTCCAGGTATGGGAAAACCTGAATGCCTTGCAGTCACAGGTGGGCCGCTATCACAGACAGAACTTTGGTGAACACCCTGGGGGCTGTGGTGAGACAAAAGGGAAGGGTCCTGAATTTGTAATGGCTGGCTCCTAGCAGGAAGCGGAGAAACCTCCTGGATCATCTCAAAATGTGGTAGTACGCATCTTTGAGGTCTACAGAGCACATCCAGTCATTCTCCCGCAGGAGAGGGAGAATGGATTAAAGCGTGACCATCCGGAACTTTTCCTTGGTTACTGACAGGTTCAACAGGGCTAGGTCGAGGATCGGTCTGAAGTCCCCCGTCTTTTTTGGCACCAAGAAGAACCTGGAGTAAAAGCCTGATCCGTACTGGTCTGGGGGGACGTGCTGGATGGCTCTTTTATCTAGCAGCCGCTGGATTTCCGCAGCTGCGGCCTCCCTCTGCTCGGGTGGGACGTCAGGGAGGTGTCTGGGATTGCGAGGGGAAATGAGAGAATGGGATCTGGTAACCTCTGGATATGATGCGAAGCACCCAGCGGTCGGTCGTGATGGACTGCCAAGCTGCTAGGTGTCTCGAGAAGTGCCCCCCGACTGCCTCCAGAGTGGAGCAGTCGGGTAACCCTTCAGGGCTGTTGCGTGGGCCCTTCAGAGAACGGTTCTCTGGACCCAAAGTTCTTCGGGCTCCCTCTGCCTCTAGGGTGGCATCCACCCTGTCCTTCTCTGCCACAGAAGGACTGGGGGTCCGGAGCGAAACGGGGCTGTTGTGACTTCCAGAACCACATCTTCTTCTGTCCCTTTTGTTTCGTGGAAAAGGACCTCTGGGGAGCAGAGAAGCGGACTCCGACGGCAGATGTCTTCCCAGCCTTCTCGCTCTGGACCAAGGTATCATGTACTTTTTTTCCAAAGAGAGCAGAACCATCGAAAGGGGCATTAGCAAAAGATGCCTTAAAGGGTTTCTCGAAATCACAGTGGCGGAGCCAGGCCTGTCGCCTCATAACGACGCCTGCTCCGCTAGCTCTAGCGGCCCCTTCCGTGGCGTGGGACAGTAGCCACATAGAGGTGTTCGAAATAGAACTAAGAGTGGCCATTCGGGAAGAGTACAACTGTTTGTCCTCAGCCGACATGGACTCCGGGGGCGACGCAGCGTACTCTTTGATAAGGTCTCGCTGCAGTCGTATGACATGTGCCATGTAGTTCAGTGACCTCACTGAGAAGGTAGCTGAACTAAAAACCCGCTTCCCTAAGCGGTCCATCGACCAAGACTCCTTGTCTGGAGGATGGACCGAGGGACTCTCCTGGGCTAATTCCCTTATAGTGGCCGCCGTCACCAACATGGCATCTACAGGGGTTCCCTTACTCCAGTGTGATCTGTCAAAGGGTGGACTGAGTATTTTATCAGGTCTTTTTGGGACTGGCTCCACAGTGTCCGGCTCCTTCCACTCCCTAGTAGTGATCAGATCTACCAGGGGGTCAGCTGCAGGGGACACCCAAGAGGTAGACAGGCCTGCTTCAAATGCCTCCAGGAACACAGATTTGTCCGAGGTAGGCTTTGGGGCAGACCCCCCCCCCCAATCCTGAGCATCTCCATGATGTCTCCAAATGAGACATCCTCAAGGGGGTGGTGATCTTGGGGAACCTTCCCCTTGCTCCAAATCTGTGTCCTTGGTCAAGGACTCAGGGGAGTCCAAGTGCCTCCTCTTGCACTTGTGAGAAACCTCCTCGGGGGGGCTGTCCGAGGAGACCTCACCAGCAACATCATGTTCCAACGGAATGACCTGGGACATTGGAGCAGGCTGTCCCTGGGACTGGCTGATGGAAGTTGGACCCATCTGAGAAGGAGTGTAAGGTGGAGCCATAGCCAAGGCCAGGGGTCTGGAATCCATCGACAGAACCCTCTCCACTACGTCAAATGCCGAAGGAGAGCCACTCTCTCTGGGATCAGAGAGCAGACCCTCCCACGGATCCGATGGTCGGATCGGGGCCGGAGCTGACGCGGTCGTATCTGAAGGTTCAGTATGCTCCGACCTGGGCAGAGCCGAAGGCACACTGAAACCCTCAGATCCGAAGCTCAGCTCTCGGCTCCGAGAGTTCGGATCCAAAGAAAAGGGACCCGACAAACACAAGGGCATTGTCGGTGCCGAAGTATCCGATACTGTCGGCGCTGACACACACACCCCCCCCGGCACCGATGTTACCCGGCTCTGAAGACTCCGAACCCGGGAAGCGGGTCGGAGAAGGAGCAATCGGGGCAAAAAATGGGGTCGAGCTCCCCCCCCCCCGGAGGGAGGGGGAGGCAGGAGCACTCTCATCTGCAGCTGGGCCTGGAGGAATCTTCTCATCATCAGGTCCAAGTCTGCGTCCGTCAGGCTTCGGGTGGATCTGGATGAGGCCACCGAGGTGGGACGGGAGTGCCACCTCGATGACCTCGACGGGGGCCGGGCCTCCTCCTCCTCCAGTCCCGGTGAAAAACAAGGAGACCGGAGCCGAGGGGGGGAAGGCTCGAAAGTCCTGGAGGGAGAAGACCACTTAGCCGGCGGGGCCGATGAAGAGGCCTCGGCCCGCCGCTTGTGGTGCTTCTCCTTCTGCTTCTCTTTCCTGGACTCCCTATCCTCCTGGCCCAAAGCGGGAGGTTGAGTCCCGGCCAGGGGAAGGGAGGCAGGAGTGGCCGTAGCCGCAGCAGGAGCCACCGTGGGACCGGAGGCCGAAGCTGAGTCTGGGGGCAGCAGTCCTGCCAGAATCAGCTTAGCCTTCCGGTCCTTAAGTGCCCTGGGATTGAACGCTGCACATATGGAGCAACCTGAAGACAGCTGTCCAACCCCAAGGCACAACACGCACTGACTGTGGCCATCCGCCGGGGATAGCTTATGGCCACACTCAGTACACTTGGAGAAAACAGCTTTTGGGGCCTCCGACATACTGTAAAGAAACAGACACGCTAGGCCCCAACACATAGCACACTCCCTAACGCACTAACGAGGGCGGGGAAGGAAAAACTATCAAGAAAATTAACAGACTGGTTTAAAAATTATGAGGGACCTGTACACAACACACGCACACTAAAGATTATAGAAAAAAGGAGAGAAAAACAGTAATATTTTCTCAAAAAAAAAAAAGCTAAAGCCTGGAACTCAGTGATCGAGCTGCTGGATGAAACCGCGGCAAACTAGATCTGAGGTCAGGTAGGGTTGGCAGGGGATTATGGGTAGGGGGAGGAGCTTGGAGCTCAGATCTATGCTGTTGGAAACCGCCGGCTCGAATCCGATATGGATCCGAAGACCCATAGGTTGATGCACAAATTAAGTTAACTACTTCAGATCTAAAGGATTCTCTCCAGTCTGCTGTGATCACCTGATGAAAATTTTCAACAGATTACTAGCCAGCCGAAACATGCTGATTGCTGAAGAACAGCACACACATTACCCCCTTCCTGAAGTTGAAAAACAGAGGGAACTACTAGCATGCTAGCACTAGTTGTAATAGCTGTAGAAACAACAATGAAGGGAACGTCATTTGATTTTTAGGAGGACAAAAATTTGAAGGACAGCAAACAACACAAGATCATGATAGGAGGGTGACAAGAAGGAATGATCCAGTTTTGTGAATGGTTTGTTTGTAAACTTGACAGTGGAGAACTGCTAGAGGTTGTCTACCAACCTAGAGACTTCGCCAACCCCTCCGACTAGGTTCTACACAACCATCTGGCAGGACAACATGGTGATTTTGTGTGTATGTGTGTGTGTGTGTGGGGGGGGGGGGGGTTTGGACCAATACCAAAGGAAAACTACTGCATGAATGAAAGGTAAGAAAGTTTGTAGTGAGCAAAATAATCTCATTAATAAGAAAATGATGTGTGGAGAAGAGCAGGAGCTCATTCTGGTCCAGTTCTCTTCAGTGAAACTGCCTCAATCTAATCTAAGGGGACAGAGACTAGCCTTCACATCTTCACTAATAAAATAAGTAGGTGCAGCAGAGGGGACTGTGTTGGGGAATGCTGCCTAAAGAAAGATCTAAAAAAAAAACCAATGAAGTGGGCAGAAAAAGGTACTTGACAATTTCTTATCAAAAAAGAGCCACAACAGTTCTGGTGTACAGTATTAGGTGAAGAGATTGGAACTGATAAAAAAGCAGTTAGGACTTCCAAGATCATTGTACATTGATCAACAGGTTGATTTGAGCTCTCCCAGAGTGAAAACACAAACTGTTAAAAAAAGGGTCACAGTGTAACTGCCTGCTGGTAAAATTCAGTCACAGGCTATAACAAACATTCCTTGGATGCCAGCAAATGAGAAATTAGGAGACCTGACATGACATTAGCCAAAAAAGAACAGAAAACGCTGTGGTGAATCCTGCAGCTGTTCAGCAAATCATTCACATTTCATCTCTGGTACATGAGGTGGCTTCCATTAATTAAGAGAAAAAAATCAAATCCACTCAAGAGATGCCTAAAAATAAACGAAGTACCAAAGGAATACATCAACTGAAAAAATAAGCTTTAACTAGCTATTCTGAGGAGCTGATAAAATTGCAAAAATCGGAAGCTGAAATGAAGAAAAGGCTGGCTAAGCATGAGACTTCTCAAGAGGAGCAGTTTCACAAAACAGAGTTAGAGACAAGGCATATGCAGAGAAAAAATGAGATTTTTTGATGTACCACAGAAGCAGGAAGGAGCAAATTATTACTTTTATGAAAGGACAAATAAGCAAATGAACTGCTGTTCCATAGCAAAATGTGTTAATTGAGAAGGGTGTGTGTGTATGCTCCAAACCTGGCCATAAGAAAGCAGCTGAGACCTATATTAGTAAAGATGCAGTCATACAATGTGGCAGAAAGGAAAAGTATTAAAAATAGGAGGCAGTGTGTTTCTGGAAAAGATTACTTGCTGTACACCAGGCAAAAGAGAAGCACATTTATCCCAGTAATCAGGGAATGTCAAGCGGCAGATGCGAGATTGAAGCTACTGTATCCAGCTGTCTTCAGAATATTTTTTTTCCGGAGGATCAAAGATACTTTTTGATATAGAACAGGTTAAGGAGGAAATATAGTTTATCTAACAGAGAGTGAACCAGCAAGCATAAGAGGACTCCACATTCTTCTAACAAAGCTCAGAGAAACTTTTGCAAGTTAAACATTTTTCAGTATTCCAAAGCAAAACACCTCAGAGACAGAAAAAAGCACAGCATGTTGGCTAACAAGAATTAGGAGTATCTTAGACTTGAACCAGAGCTTGGTGATGGGAGATAGAAATGACCAGGAAAAAGACTTGCAACACTAAGTGAATAAATACAAGACTATATGCATCACTCACACCTGTGAAATATTGTTTTACAAGAAAAAATGGTGGAGATTTGTCGAGTTTGTTAAACTTAAGGGTGAAATGTAAAACATATCCTTTTTGCAATAATGTTTAGGAGAACACTAAAGGGAAAACTGTAAGCAAACTAATTTTTGTATAAAACATTTCACAATGTAAATGGCAAGTTATACTATAAAGCAGTTTTGTATGGTGTGCAGTTACAGGCATTTTAAATGGCTGGGGGTTGTTTCCAAGACTGCTATACATGTAAAATATATTAAAGTGAACAAATAAAGGTGTATGGTCTTTACACTGTAAAAATATCAGCAAGGCTAGACACAATTAAGCTCAAGTTAATATAATGTGATCTTAGGCTGCCAGGGTAGGGGGTGGAGTGTAAAAGTGTATTGATTATATTGTGTAGAATATAATAATTTTCCTTGTTTTCACAAAGGTGGGTATCTGGATTGCTGCCCTTGGTGTGTGCTATAGACATTTATGCTTGAAAAATAAGACAAAATGATAAAAAGACACAAAAAATGCTAAGCATCTTGAATATACTAATTTATTAGCTTGTCTTTTTTCCATTAGCAAATGTTCTCGGTGGGAGATGAAGTTGTCAGCAGAAGGTAGTTGGTCACTAGAAATATTACATTGTGTTCTGAGTGAAATGTATAAAGATTGCTTCAAGTACATTAGAGTCCCATTTACCTGACCTAAACAGGACTGAGGGGTGGTCAGATAACTGGGAATGTCTTATAACTTGAATGACCCATGTTTGTAATTAGAGTACATTCTGAAAATAAGACTGCAGTTAAAATACACCATCAACAAAATAAAAACATTCAAAACTGTACTGTACACTTTCAACAAAAAACACTGTTTAAATATGCACTGGACACTTAACAAAAAATGTTTATATACACGTACTGTACACCCAAGAAACCCTCTTAAAATCCTGTACTGTACACTCTTTCAAAGAAGAAAAGCATTCTACTGTACAGTATTTATTGCAATTCAATATGTACTGTAGATGTAAGTTAGTTGGTTTAAAAAAAAATGGTTATTGCGGTTTATTTTATAGACTCACATCTCTTAATTGCTGTTAGGTCACACCAGTGCCGAAGTAACAACACATCAGTACTGGTCACCTTGGATTGCTATTCCACATACCTTAGGGCTGCTTCAATTGGTTTTACTCCGTCAGAGTGATTGATTTTCTTTGTTCTGTCTTCAATGTCACTGTCTTCAGTGGCATCATCCTGATTCCCATTTACAAGTGTTAATATAGCTTCATCAGTCAGTTGATATTGTTCGTCTTTGTTTATCCATTCTTGTGTGTCATCATTGCTCACATTTTCACATCCTGGAATTTGCTGTACCAACGAAATCAAATTTTCATTGTGTCCCTGAATGACTTTAGTATCAACTGTTGAGCTTTCATGTTCAGAAATCAACTTCCTCCACTACCTCGCAATAGTTTGTGGTTCAACCTCTTCCCACAATTGAGCAATTAAATAAATCACATCTTTTAAATCAACCTAAGTTTTTCTAGTAGCGCCTTGCCTTGCTCAATCGCCTCTGTAAGTGCCATATGAAGCTTACAACAGTATTTTTTTTGACACTAACAAACCTTGATCCACTGGCTGATATACAGAGGTGACATTGGGTGGAAGAAAAATTGTCCTTATGTCCCCACTATGTAGTCGAGACCCATCAGGATGAGAGAGAGCATCATCAAGGATGAGGATCTACTTCCTCTATAAACTGGCAGACTTTAAATGCTTTTCCACAGAAGGAACAAACTCTGAAAAAAGTTTTTAAAAATGTCTGCTTTCATCAATGCAATTTATTGATTTCTACAGCAAACCAGTAAAGCATCCAGGGATAGGGTCTTAAATGCTATTGTTTTTTCTTGCTTTTTCAATCAAAACAAGCTTCATTTTGTGGCTACCCATAGTGTTACTGCAAGCCAGAATAGTTACGCTCTCCTTGCTTTGTTTATAACGGGGTGCTGACACTACAGTCCAAGAAGCAAGAGTTGCTGAAGGAAGCATTTTAGAATTTAGGCCTGTTTTGTCGCAATTGTGTAACTGCTCACCTGATAATCCACCTTTGTCAATGAGACTATGAATCTTTGCTCTAAAATTAACGACTAGCTCCAACTGTGCCGATAATTTCTCACCACAAATATTAAGCTGGCTCACTCCGTATTACTTTTTTCCCACCGATCCAGCCAACCTGCCCTTGCGGTAAAATCAGGATCACCTTCACTTAACTGTTTTTGGAAAAGCAATGCTTTCTCTTACAGGATGGGGTCCGATATAGGTGTATCTTTCTTTGTTAGGTAAGCAACAAAAGTAATGTTTCCTGCACTTTCTTATAGTCAGATTGTCTCTGTTTTTCTCTTCTGGAGTTCTTAGTTTGAAGCACCAAGTAGAACCCCACTTTTCTAGTTCATCTCTGTTTCATTTCCAGTCACCAACAGTTGCTCTTCCAAAAACCAAATCAGAAGCACCTTTTTACAGTTTGCACTGACTCACCTTTTTCTAGCCTTTTTAATTCATCAAGTTTCTGGTCAAGTGTACAGAACACAGCACAATTTAGTTTTCTTAAAATTTGCCAGTGCACTCGGTATCCTACACACTGCTAATAGGATAAACTTCCCTGTCCTTTAGGAACATAACTAGGCAAGTGATTACAGGAGTCATGAAATGCCTAACCATATACATCTTTAAAGTAGACAAACTTAAAATTTTATCATATCATCTCTCCTGTAGTTAGAAAATCCTTCTGTTTGGCCAACCAGGATCATTTCACAGCATTGTACTCCTCTCTAATCCATTCCTGAATATAATTCTCTTTTTGGTATGTACTTACTGAAGTACATCACTCAGCTGGATAGATTTCATAAGTTTCTAAACAAAACATCATAGGCCTCAAGTTACCCTGGTTATTCAGACCACTTGTCCACCCCTCTATCTTGCTTCATTTTTCTTATAGACTTTTTCATGGTGATCTACATTTGATCTTTTGGACGATAAATACCCCACCCTCCTAGATCTACTATATATTCTCCCTCGCCAGCTTGCAGCAGGTGGGAGACCTGATGCTGTATTGGCTGGAAAGGAGTAATCAAGATCTTTTCTGGCCTCTCTTACTTCAGCTTTTGAATCAGAGGCACTTGGTTTTCTGTACAGAGCAAACCAGTGCCTTACTAACAGTAGGAAAAAAAATAGCATCCACCTACTTCCTACACTCCTTTATACTTCTACAAATTTCACAAAACTGCAGTCTACAATTCTACAACACAATGTGTAGACAACAAACCATACGATTTCCATTATAACACAACTTTTAAACACCTCCACTGGCTAGAACTACTCGACTGACAAGTGACAGAAAAAAGTAAGGTAAACACAAGATATATAATCCTGACAGGTGTCGTACCCTAAACACTCTCCTACAACTCCACCCCCCAGTAAAGCTCCCTTCTCTAAAGACAAATGGCTTCTTATCACACAGAATTCATATAATGCAGCCAGAGATGCCCTTTGCTCCATCAATATCTACAAGATCTGGAACTCCATACTCCCTTCTTCCCATTACACTCACATAACTAGTATGTTTTCAAATTTAAACTCCATTTTTTATAGACTCTTGGCTGTGTCCCCATCACTCCCCTGGAAAAAAAATCCTCCTTGTGCCCAGGTTTCACTCCTTATACTTTTATTTCACGCTGGATATATTCAGTCTCTTTCCTGTAAATAGTTTACAGAAATTATTCCTTTTTTCACAATGTCTCATTTTTACTTCATTACCCTGTATTTTTATTTTAGTTTTTATTGGTGCATAATTTAAAATAGTCATTGAATGTGTACCAAAGCTTTCAATTACATATACATGCTCTTGTGAAATATAATTTCTATTCAGTCTAGACCAGTTACTGTACCTTGGGGAATAATATACGAATTCTGAGTTCCTACTACTGAATTCACATATTCCATACCAAATATTTTCTTAAGTTTCTTCAGAAACCTACCCTCTTATATTATATACATTTTCCATTCCAGGTAATCTGATACATTCTCACTACTGCAAATCAAGTTCCTTTCCCCACATACAAATAATATTCTGATGAAAGGTGATAATTTCTCCCAAAATTTTCTTAAGCTCCATAATAGCATTTTTGGGTTGAATATAAACACATGCAAAGTGTAATCCTCCTCCCTTGCCAACAGCCCCTTACTATCACAGGTCAACCATTATTGTCTCTTTCTTTTATATCTACCCTAATTTTAAACTCCACTTAAGCACTTAATATAAGCATTCCTGCTTTCTTTTGTCCCTGATATTCTGATACCAATCCTGAAAACCTTTCTTTGTCAAACTCACATGCTCATTTCTTTTTAAATGCGTCTCTCGTAGCATTGCTATTTGCATGCTGCACTTCTTTATGTAATGCAATACACCTTCCTTTATCTTTACCAATGAGAACATTCACATTCTATGATAACACGGAAATGGTCACCATTTTAAGAAATCATTCACACCCATTATGTAGGACAGCTTTTATAAATGTCTATTTCCAGCTTTTATGGTCAGGCACCCACTAGTGTTTGGCAAGATGATCTTTTATACACTCGTCTCTTGTCACCTGAACCTATGCAATGTTTTAAAAGACTTTGCTTTAATGAAAACCCTCCAATAAAAATACACCTCCATAACCCATTAATTTAATATAAACACACAAAACTGCAGCTCTTCAAATAATGAATTTTAACCTGACTAAAAGGAGCTAATGTCCTAAATGGACAGCTACAGCCATGGGCATTAGATGGCCTAAAGATAAGGTTCTCCATGCTAAAACACATATTGTTGCCTGCACTCCTACTTGCAGTAATTGCTTTCTGTTCTATTTTTTCATCTCACCTTTAAGCATCTGTTGCAAGACCACCAGTAATGGACAGCCCACATTCTGCCACTCAGTATCATCTTGGGATCAGTGCTTCTGCTTTCTCCTGGTGAGAGGAGTACAGTGACATTATTTCCTGGGGACTGCTGATCACCAGAAAGCCTAATAACTGCTTTATAGGTAACAGCTTGGAATCTGTGCTTATATTCTGAACCTGGTGAGAGTAGGAGCAGAGTGCACTAATTTCTGACCGCTTCTGGCTGGAGTGTGTCTGTGCCTTACATATCTGATTGGTCTGGTTGCTATTAGAGGCATCTACCAGAAAAAGGCTACAAGCCTATAGACCATTGCCATCATCTGGGACAAGACTGTGGATCACTAGGACAGGCTGTGTTCTGCTTCTCTTCTCGGGATTGGTGCCAACATTTAGCTTCTGATGACAGAAGAAGCAAAGGAGTATTGTATCCCAACAGAGTGAAGCTGTGGTGAGACCACCATTAGTAGTAGCCATTTCATGTGACTCTCCTCTTTTCATCATTCTTCATAAGCTAATTCTTTGTCTTCAGTAAGTACTGCTAGAATTCTTTCTAACTTCAGAATATCTGCATAAATAGTTCATCTTTAAATTTTCAGGGTCTACATATTAGTTTTCCCTCAAGTGTTTGGCAGTGCTCTGTACAGACTCAGACTCCTTGAGTTACATTTTTCCTGTAAAAGCACAACTGAAATTTCTCCAAAATCTAGTTACACACAGGGCAACTAGTTTGCAGTGACAAGCACTATCCACATAGTTGCAAACCAGATACTCGTGACAGTGATTGATATTGTCACTCCAACAGTCTAATCAATAAAAAAGGATCTGTTGCCAAGGATATGAACTTTCCTACTGCCTCTGTTACTGGCTTGGTCATGTTTACTGACAACCAGTTAATTCCCAAACAAACTGACATGGTATGCGAGAGATGTATTTACATAACGTCACTGGGGGCAAAGCTCTCACATAAAAGTACTCCTAATGTCAATAAGGTTGCCAGTAGTACACATTTTGCACACATCACACACAATTTACAGCAGACATATAGACCCACATATACTGAGACTCTGGCATGTAAAATTCCTAAACCACAAAGACCTCCTAGACAAAGTACACATAAGAAATACCCTCAGCAGCCCCAAACACACTCTTTCAAAGCAACACCCACATCAACACACAGAACTACGTGTCCTCTACCTCTAAGCCCATAAGGCAAGTTAATACACAGTGCAACATTCCAGTCATTGGAGATTCCACCATGAGACACACTGATGTCCCTCTCACCAGGCACAGTAAGGAGAAAGTTACAGTCAGTTGCTTATCCAGGACTAGGATCTGCCACATTACACATGCACTCAGGTTACTGGACCACAATTACCAATATGACTCAGTCATAGTCCATGTGGGAGTAAATGACCTGACACGTACCTCCCTAGACTATATGAAGAGAGACATCACAGAGCTCTCAGAATGTGTCTCTCAGGCTGGCATAAGCCTAGCACTGAGGCAGCATTTTACCTTCTCCAAGGATGATGCCACAATATGAACAAAAGATGATTGACCTTAATAATCGTCTTAGTTTCTGGTGTCATTCTAAGGGGGTGCAATATTTGTCAGCATGGAAGGAGATGGTAAACAGACCACGCTGCTTTGCCAGGGATGGCCTGCACCTCTCCTCTCTAGGTTTTCATATATTAGCTAAAACAGTGTCTTCCCCATAGAGCCATTTTTAGGCAATGCCAAACTGAAAGTACTTCCAACATAGCAAATCAAAATCAAGAAAATCTAAAGGTATTACTGCTCAATTCTAGGAGCCTAAACAAAAAATTACACTCCCTGGAAGCTCTCTTTACCCTAGAGAATGTTTATGTCTGTGCGGTCTCTGACATGTGGTTTAAAGCCGCGGAGAGCACACTAACAGTGCAAGGTTATAATGCCTTACGCACTTTTAGACCACCTACTTCACAGGCAGGGACCAAAGGTGGAGCTGTCTCTAGTTACATCAAAAATAAATATACTTCAAGGCTGATCAAACAGGACAATGCACTTGAGCTGCTCCATGTTCAACTCACCACAGGTAAAATCCAATACCAATTTCTTGCAAGATATAGGTTCCCCTCTATGACCCAGGAAACCCATCCCATGTATTTAAACTTATTAGAAACACTAATCATCCAACCCAATACCATAGTCATGGGTGACTTTAATTACCCCACTATTAACTGGGAATCCTATACGACATCAAAAGTACAGTTGTGCACACTTAACATTCACTGTTGCAGTCATTACCATTTGGGTAATCCTGCTGGCAGGTTGCCCCCAGCTGGACTGAATTCCAAAGTTTTGGGTCCTGCATTGGCTGCTGTCGCCCCTTCCCTGATGTAAGGTCGTCAGGGGTATAAAAGAAGCAGCCAACGCCATTTTCTTCAGATTTTCTTGCCCCAAATGTTAGGTGCCCCCAAAAAGGGTAGCCAAAGTTTATATATATATATATATATATATATATATATATATATATATATATATATATTTATACAGAAATACACCAATATAAATTTTCCCTTCATCTAAAAGCAAATACACCACATAGGTAGTATAAATCAGAGAAGGAAAGATAGATCCAAAAGAAAAAAGGGGGAAGGCAGGTGGGTAACCTGGACTGCAACAGTGAATACACTCGAACATCTACATTTATGGTAAGTGAACACAACTGTACTATGTTCTTCGTGTTTCACTGTTGCAGTCATTACATTTGGGTAGAGTCCCAAAGCTATGGTTGGGAGGCTGGGTATAGACAGCAGTAGGAGCGGCTATGAGGCCCTGCAGAACTGCAGTGGCAAAGCCTGCCCTGGATTTAGAGTAGAGTGGCAGATGATAATGCTTTGTAAAGGTGTGCACTGAACTCCAAGTAGCTGCCTACTAAATGTCTCTGGTTGGTAACCCCTGAGAAAGGCTGCTGAGATGGCTGCAGCTCTGGTGGAATGAGGCCTAATGCCCTTAGGCACTGGCTTGCCATGGTGTAAGTAGCAGAAACGAATGCAGTGGCCTAACCACATAGAAATAGTCTGCTTTGAGATAGGCTTTCCTTGTGATCCTGCAGCATATGCCACTAGTAATTGCTCTGTCTTTCTGAAAGCTTTGGTTCTGTCCAAGTAGAATCTAAGTTGTCTGTGTACGTCCAAAGAATGCAGAATTCTCTCCCCCTTGTGCTGTGGATTTGGGTAAAAGGTTGGCAGATGGATGGCTTGGTTAAGAGCAACACTGGACACTACTTTAGGCATAAATTTATTTATTTATTCCAGTTTGATTACCGGGGAGATCCACTGGGCTAGGGGGCCCATTTTCAGTGGAGGCCCGGGAGAAAAGCTCCACAGAACAAAGTTTATTAACATACACATTTTTCAAAGATAGTTTAAAATACATACAGTAGGTTTCCTTCTACAATAAATAATCAATACAATTTCAATTTGGTTCATGAGATAAATGAGTATATAGCATAATAGCTAGATTTTAATATTTAGTTATGAGTACAAATTAGCAATTGAGAGTGAGGTTAGGGAGGTAAGAATGTTAGCAAGGAGTGAAGGGGGAGGAATGTTTGAGAGGTAAGGGTGGAAGAGTGTAATTGCATTTCCTGTTTAGGTAGAGGTAGGAATGAAGTTGAGATTTTAAGTTATTATGGTTGTTGCAGGTCCTTAGATAGGAGGGCAGAGCATTCCATTTTTTGCTAGGGTAAAGGATAAGAAAAGCTGGGCGCTTAGGTTTAGGAATGGTGATCAGGTTTTGGTGAGAAGATCTAAGGGGTCTGAGGGGAGAATATGGTTGTAGTATATTGGATAATGCAGGGCAGATTGAGGGCTGGAATAATAATTTGTGGACTGTGGTTAATTGGTGAAAGTCTAGTAGGTTAGGGAGTTCAAGCCAGTTTATGGAGTGAAGGGAAATGCAATGGTGAGAGGAGGATTTGGCACTAGTGGCAAATCTGGAGATTTTGTTGTAGCATACTTCCAGTTTGGAGGTAAGTGTGGAAGATAAGTTAGTGAGCAGGGGAGAGCCATACATGAGAGGGAAGGAGATAGGTAGAGGTGAGAGTTAGTCTGGAGGAAGGAGAGAGGAAGTGGTTGTTTCTATAAAGTAGGCAGAGTTTTATGGGAGTTAAATTTTAGCTGATTGTCAATTGTGACACTGAGAAGTTTGGCAGAGGGTACGATCTCGATAGGGGAGTTGTTACGGGTGGTAATATGAAGAGAGTTTTCATCAAGAGGGGAGGATTTTGAGGGGGAGAATAGAAGGATCTTTGTTTTCTTGGTGTTAAGAGAGAGGTGATTTAGGAGCATCCAGTTTTCAGTGGTTGAGAAGGCTTTTTGAGTCGGAGATTGGAGCTCTGCTAGGTTAGTTGTGCAGCAAATCAATGTGGAATCATCGGCGTATTGTACAATTTTGGTGTTAGGAATGACTTTATGGAAGTCATTAATAAAGATATTGAATAGCAAAGGGCCAAGTATGGAACCTTGGGGTACTCCAGTGGGAGTAGGAAGGAAAGAGGAGGTGGCTCGGCCCCATTTCACTGCTTGGGACCTGTTTGAAAGATAGCTGGAGAACCATAAAAGAGTTTTTTGGGAAAGGTTAAGATCAGAAAGATGATTTAGAAGGTGGGTATGAGAGACGGTATCAAAAGCTTTGGATAAGTCCAGCAGGACAGAAGATACCAGATTACCACAGTCATGGGCTGAATTGACAGCATGTAAGAAGAAGAGAAGGGCAGAGCTAGTACTGTGTCCTGGGCGGAAGCCGTGTTGGGTAGGGGAGAGTAGCTGGTATTTGGTAAGGAATGGTAAGAGCTGTAGGTGGATACATTTTTCAAGAATTTTGGAGAAGAGAGAGGATGGCTATGGGGCAGAAATTGGAGACATTACAATTTTTGCCACCCTTGTGGAGTGGAAGAATATATACAGTACACCATAGTTTGGGAACGTATGATTCAAGCAGAGATCTGTTGATCAGGATGCTGATAGGCAGAGCAGTAGCATCTGAAGCTATTTGTTGATAATGTTGCTGCAAATGCTGTACATTTATAATGCTGTAAATGTTGGGTTTGTCCTCAGGGAGACCCTGTCTGGATGAAAAATGAAAGATTCCACAGCCATGAGCGCCTGTAGCTCTGAAACTCGTCTTGCAGAAGTAATGGCTAAGAGCAGAGCTGTTTTCCAAAATAGAAACTTCATATCAGCAGTAGCAGCTGGCTAAAGAGGAGGCAGGGTGAGCTTTTCCAAGACATAGTTGAGGTCCCATGCAGGTATTGGTAGTCTCCTTGGGGGCCTTAAATTTTTGGCTCCTCTGAGGTACTGCCTTAATAAAGGGTGAGAAAAAAGTGGTGGCTCTGTATTGTAATGAGCCGAAATGGCAGAGGCATGAATTGTAATTTATGAAAAAGATAGGCCTTTGTCCAGCATCTCAGTTAAGTATTGCAAAATCTGAGGAATATTTGGTACCGCTGTATCAGTTCCTTGTGCCTGGTTCCAGGCACAGAATCTCTTCCATTTTCCAGCATAAGACTTTCTAGTACTAGGCCTTCTGGCTTCCAGAATGACGTCCATCAGAACTTTACTGAAAGGTGTTTTTTTGTATGATTACATTATCCGCCATGCTGCCAAGTTTAATGTCCTGAGGTGGCTGTGCATGATCTGATTGTTTTGCTGGGACAGGAGTCGAGGTATCTGAGGTAAGGGCCAAGCTGGGTATAGAGATATGTTTCTTAGTACTGGATACCAGTACTGGCATGGCCAGTCTGGGGGAATCAGTATCATCTTTGGCTTCTCCTGTCTGTAGGAGCACCTTGGGGAGGAGAGGCAGTGGAGGAAAAGCATATACTGATAGATTTTTCCAGCTGAAAGATAGGGCGTCCACTTTCCATGCTTGTCTGTGAAAAGTCCTTGTGCAGAATCTTTTTAGTTGTTAATTTAGAGGGGCAGCAAATAGATCTATGTCCAGGCATCCCCATTTCCTTGTTATCATGCTGAAGACTTGTGGATCCAGCTTCCACTCGTGGGGATCCATCAGGTTTCTGCTTAGTTCATCTGACAGTATTTTCCTTTCCTGGCAGGAATTGTGCCTGCAGATGTACTTGGTATGTCAAAGGTGTCCCACAAATTCATGGCTAGTCTGCAAAGGGGGTAAGAATGTGTGCCCCCCTGCTTGTTTATAGGTTCATAGGTTGGTACTGGGCTACTGCCCGAAGGCATATATTAGCCCAGCCACATTGTGCGGTATTCACCGCCCCTTTAATAGTTCCCTAGACCCTTGTACTAGCAGCTAGTACCCTTGGCCCCTATCTAGTAGTGCATTTGATGTGATCCCTGGTGTGGACTTTCTGTTACCCATCCACTCTCATCAAGGTTCCTCTTGAAGAGTGATAGTGAGGGGCTCTGTCTTATGTAGATCGGGACCCTGTTCCATAGTAAGGAAGTCTCTGCGAAGGGAATCTATCCCTCCAGCATGTTCTATTCATTGTTGTATTGAGGTTTAAATCCCTACAGCGTGTAGCTCGAGTAGATTTGGTTTTGCTAAGATGGAGCATGTTCAACAATTCTGGGTTGGACATGGCTCTGTACATTAGACAGAGATTGCCTCTGAGAAAGCGGTATGCAACACAGAACAGTCTTAGCTTTTTCAATCATGCTGCATAGGGCAACTGTGAGGCCAGTAATCCTCTTGGTTAGGTACCTCTGTGGTCTCTCCAGCTGCTGGAGATGTCTAGCCAGGTACATTCCAATTGGTGAATTGTACTCAATAATGGGTCTGATGTGGGAAGAGTAGAGGGGCACAATTACATCCTTAGATCTTGATGCGAACCCTTTCGTGATCAGATGGGTCAAACAGAAGGATTTTCTAGCCACTTAATCAGCTTTCCTTTGATAACCATGTTGACAATCAACTTGGGTCCCTAGATCCCTTACTTCTTCTTCAGATTTCAGGGGATTACCTCCTATGTTGTAGTTTGCGGGTACTTTGTTTTTTCCAAAGGGGATTACTACGCATTTTTTTGCATTTAACTTGAGACCATGGCTTTGACACCATGCATCAGTCTCATTTAGGCCCTTCTGGAGGATCTCCATGTCGGCCGGAGACTCTATTATAGCACCCAGTTTGCAGTCGTCTGCAAACTTAGTCAGCCACAACCCTTCCGTGCTTGCCTGTACTTCTGAGAAGTATATGCCACATGCCCATGGTGTTGTCTATCAGCAGTTGTCCTGGATGAAGTAGGTCCCTGAAGGCTGTCAGGGAATTTTGAACAGCTAACATCTCTTTTTGATTGATATGTAGACGCATTTGGTTTGAGGACCATGTGCCCTGAATGCATCTTCCTGCCATGTGGGCTTCCCAGGCATAATCTGATGCATCCTTCGTTAGTGTCTGCCTGGCTGGAGGTAATGTGAATGGCTGTCCCTTGTTCTGGTGACAAGCCTTTGACCACCATCGAAACTCCTTTTGCAGGCAGGAAATGAGAGTAATGACTGTTTCCAGGCTGTGGCAATGTTGAGTCCAAACACTTTTTAGGTACCACTGAAGTTTCCTCATATGCAGTCTTGCATATGGAATTAGCAGGATGCCATGAAGCCCAAAGCCTGCAGAATTTTTCTTGCAGATAACTGGGCCTTTGTTGCCAACATTTTGAAATAGGTAGTCAGTTACCTTTGTGTGTCTGGCATGAGATAAGCCATCTGGGCAGTTGTATTCAAGCTTGCACTAAGGAATATTATCTCTTGTGAGGGTACTAGTTTTGATTTCTTTTTGTTGACTGTGTACCCTAGGCATGTTAGGAGTCTGCACAAATGCCAGATTTTGAAGAATGTCCTTGTTCTCTGCTTGAATGAGACAGTCGTCCAAGTAAGGATATATTTGTATTCCTCTTTGTCTGCAGAACGCAATTACTGGTGCCAGGCATTTTGTAAAGACCCTGTGCTCAGTAGATAAGCCAAAGGGCAGTGCAGAGAATTGGTAATGCATTGAGCCAGCTATGAATCTGAAGTATCTTCTGCAAGATTGTCCGATTGGGACATGCAGGTATGCCTCTTTTAGGTCCAAAGTTACAAGTCAAGCCCTCTTGCCCAGCACAGACAGTAGCTGCTGAAGACTCAACATCTTGAATTTTGGAACTTCCAGAAACGTATTTAGTACAGACAGGTCCAGAATTGGTCTCCAGGTTTTGTCCTTCATGGGTACTACGAAAAGTTTGGAGTAAAATCCTTGCCCCCGCTCTTGTTGTGGTACTTGCTGAATGGCCCTCATGTCCATGAGGGCTGCAATTTGTTTTTGCGCCTCTGCCCATTGATTGTGTGGCAGGTCTGGCATACCCTTTGACCTTGGTAGAGTGAGAAAATGGAACCTGTAGCCTTGGGACCTATGTTCAGAACCCATTTGTCTTGGGTAACCATTTGCCAATTTGATGAAAAAAGTGCTAGTTTTCCCCCTAAGGGGGCTGTCAAAAGAAAACTGCTTGGAACTGGTAGAGGAAAGTCACTGGGACTGTTTCCTGAAACGCTGTGATTTGTCTTCTCTGCTTTTGGAGGTAGGATCACCCCATTGTTTAGGTCTGTATGAGCCTTGGGGCTGAGATCTGCCTCTGGGACGCCTGTACCTGCCTCTTTGTGGTCTGTCTGAGACTGGAAAGGACCAATTTTTAGAACGCCAGTTCCTGCTAAACCTGGGTGGCTGTACCTGTAAGAAATCCTTGACTGTCTGCATGGATTTTGCTTTATCCTCCATTTTTTTCAACACCTCTTCTGCTTTAGTACCAAACAAAGTATCATGCTGTAAAGGTGCATCTAATAATTTTGCTTTAACATGATCAGACAGATTTTGTTCCTTTAACCAAGCATGCCTTCTAATAATGGAACCTGTAACAGCAGCCATGCAAGAGGTCTCCAGTGAATCATAACCACACTGCAAAGTATGCTTTCCCACTTGTTCAGTTGCATGCAATAAATCCTGCAATTCCTTGTACTCTGAAAGTACAGTTTTGTACCTACCATAAATGTAGATGTTCGAGTGTATACACTGCTGCAGTCATTACACTTGGGTTATCCTGCCGTCAGGCGGTTCCCCAGTCGGCCTGAGTTCCAAAGTCTTGGTCCGATGTTGGTTGCTGTCGCCTCCTCCCTGACGTCAGTGCGACAGGGATATACAAGATGCAGCCGACGCTATTTTCTTCAGTTTTTCTTGCCCCAGATGTCAGGTGCCTCTAAATAGGTAGGCAATTCCAATTGCTAATAAAACATACATAAGAAAAGCAAAAAACAACTTACAGCTACCAGCAAATACTCCCCATAGGTACTAAGGGCAGAAGACATAGGTACGTATCAGCCAGTAAGAGGGGAAGGAGGGAGGGTAACCTGGACTGCAGCAGTGTATACACTCGAACATCTACATTTATGGTAGGTACAAAACTGTACTATGTTCATCGTGTTACACTGCTGCAGTCATTACACTTGGGTAGAATCCCAAAGCTGAGGAAGGATGGCAGGTTCTATAAGGCATTAGGGGTGGCTATAAGGCCCTGCAGCACTGCAGTGGCGAAGCCAGGTCTGGATTTAGAGTATAGAGGCAGATGGTAATGCTTGGTGAAGGTATGTACAGAACTCCAAGTTGCTGCTTCCAAAATATCCTTGGTAGGTACTCCCCTGAGGTAGGCAGTTGAAGTAGCTGTTGCCCCGGTGGAGTGAGATCTAATGCTGCTAAGTACAGGTTTTCCATGGTATGTGTAGCAGAAACGTATACAATGTCCTATCCATTTTGAAATAATCTATTTTGAAATGGCTTTTCCCTGTGCTCCTGCAGCGTATGCTACCAATAATTGCTCAGATTTTCTGAAAGCTTTGGTTTTGTCCAAGTAGAAGCGTAACTGCCTGTGAATGTCCAAAGAGTGCAGTAGTCTCTCCCCTTTATTCTGTGGTTTAGGATAAAAAGTTGGCAGGTGAATAGTTTGGTTTAGAGCCACACTGGATACCACCTTTGGCATAAAAGGAGGGTTAGTTCTTAAAGACACCCTGTCCTGGCGGAAAATGAGGAAAGGTTCCACTGCCATTAGTGCCTGTAATTCTGAAACTCTTCATGCTGATGTTATTGCCAGGAGCAGAGCAGTTTTCCAAGAGATATATTTTAATTCTGCTGTGTTGGCTGGCTCAAAAGGAGGTAAAGTTAGCTTCTCCAAAACAAAGTTGAGGTCCCAAGTTGGAGTAGGTGCTCTACGGGGTGGTCTTATATTTTTAGCCCCTCTGAGGTACTGTTTTAACAGAGGATTAGAGAAAATTGGTGGATCCGTGTTGTAATGAGCAGAGATGGCAGAGGCGTGGATCTTGATAGATGAGAAGGAGAGTCATTTGTCCAGCATCTCAGTTAAGTATTGTAGTATCTGAGGAATGTTTGGGACAAGAGGGTCAAGGCTGTGAGCTTGGTTCCAGGCACAGAATCTCTTCCATTAATCCGAATATGCTTTCATGGTACTAGGCCTTCTGGCCTCCAGAATGACATCCATAACAGCTTTGGAGAGAGGCATTGCTTGCTTGACTAAGGAATCTTCCATGCAGCTAGGTTTAAGGTCTTTAGCTGGCTGTGCAGTACTTGTTTTTTTGTGGTGAGTCAGCAGATGTGGGATTTGAGGCAAAATCCAGGGTGGTTCTTGTGCTAAGCTCCTTAAGATTGGGTACCAGTGCTGGCGTGGCCAATCTGGTGCAATCAGGATCATCTTTGGCTCTTCCTGCCTGGCTTTTATGAGTACCTTTGGCAGGAGAGGTAGTGGTGGGAAAGCGTATATTTGTAGGTTCTCCCAGCTGAATGAGAGGGCATCCACTTTCCATGCTTGTGGATGGTAACTCCTTGTGCAGAATTTTTGCAGCTGGCAGTTTATTGGGGATGCAGACAGATCTATTTCCGGGCTCCACCATTTTTGTGTTATCATTCTGAATATTTGTGGATTCAACTCCCATTCGTGGGGATCCATGATGTTTATGCTTAAGTCGTCTGCCAGTGTGTTTTTTTCTCCTGGCAGGAATTGTGCTTGCAGATGAACTTGAAGGTTTATAGCTGTGTTCCACAAGGTCATAGCTTGTCTGCATAGGGGGTAGGAGTGAGTGCCCCCTTGCTTGTTTATGTACCACATAACTGTGGTGTTGTCTGTCTTTAGTAGTAGTTGTCCTGGATGCAGCAGGTCCTTGAAAGCTATAAGTGCATTTTGTACAGCTAGCATATCTTTTTGATTGATGTGAAGATGCCTTTGTTCTGCAGGCCACGTGCCCTGAATACATTTGCCTGCCATGTGTGCTCCCCAGGCATAATCCGATGCATCTGTTGTCCGTGTTTGCCTGCCTGTGGGTTGTGTAAAAGGCTGTCCCTTGTTGAGGTGACAAGCTTGAGCCCACCATTGAAACTCCTGTTGAAGGCAAGGGATTAGTGGTATAACTGTTTCCAAACTTTGACAGTGTTGAGACCATACATTCTTTAGGTACCATTGTAGTTTCCTCATATGCAGTCTGGCATATGGAATTAGTAGTATGCAGAATGCCATGTAACCCAAAGCTTGCAGAATTTTTCTTGCAGGGAGTTGGGTCTTTGTTGCCATCAATTGAAAGTATTGAGTCAGTTGTCCTTCTTTGTTTGGCGTGAGATAAGCCATCTGGGCCGCTGTGTTCAAGCTGGCACCCAGGAATATAATCTCTTATGAGGGCACTAGTTTTGATTTCTTTTCATTTACTGTGTACCCCAGGCAACTTAATAACTTTTTTTTACAAACGCCAGATGCTTTAGAAGAATGTCCTTGCTCTCTGCTTGAATCAGGCAGTCGTCCAGGTACGGATAAATTTGAATTTCTTTCCTTTCTTGCAAAATGCAATTACTGGTGCCAGGCACTTTGTGAAGACCCTGGGCGCAGTAGATAAGCCAAGGGGCAGTGCAGAGAATTGGTAGTGCATTGAACGAGGTATCTTCTGCAATTTTGTCTGATAGGGACATGCAGGTATGCCTCTTTGAGGTCCAAAGTCACGAGCCAAGCTTTCTTGCCCAGCATGGGAAGAAGCTGCTGTAATGTCAACATTTTGAATTTCGGAACATCCAGGTAAGTGTTTAGAGATGAAAGATCCAGAATGGGCCTCCAGGCTTTGTCCTTTCTGGGTACCAGAAAGAGTCTCGAGTAAAAACCTTGTATTTGTTCCTGTGATGGTACCTTTTGAATAGCTCTCATATCCATGAGTGCTGTAATTTGTTTTTGAGCCTCTGCCCATTGAATTGGTGGCAGATTTGGCATTCTTTTTAACCTTGGCAGAGTGTGAAAGTGGAACCTGTAACCTTGAAATACAATGTTGAGAACTCATTTGTCTTTGGTGATCATTTGCCAATTGTGGTAGTAGAGTGCCAGTTTTCCTCCCAATGGGGCTGCCAAGAAGGATCTGTTTGGCAGCTGTAGTGAGAAGTCATTGGAGCTGCTTTTTATATGGTTGGGGCCTGTCTTCCCCTTCTTTCTGGCCTGATGCAACCCATTGTCGAGGCCTGTAAGGACCTTGTGTTTGACCTCTACCTCTTGGACGTCTGTATCTTCCCCTTTGAGGTCTGTCTGTAATTGGAAAGGACCAATTCTTAGTTGGCCAGCTTCTGCTAAATCTAGGAGGCTGAACCTGTAAGAAATCCTTCACCGTTTGCATAGATTTTGCCTTATTCTCCATTTTCTTTAATACCTCTTCTGCCTTAACTCCAAATAATGCATCCTGCTGCAAAGGTGCATCCAATGATTTTGCTTTAACATGATCTGGTAACATATGTTCTTTTAACTAAGCATGTCTTCTAATGACAGAGCCTGTAACTGCTGCTCTGCAGGAGGCCTCTAGAGAATAAAAAACACATTGTAAAGTATGCTTTCCCACTTGTTCAGCTGCATGCAATAAATCCTACATTTCTTTAAAATTAGGAGGATCTGATTCTGGAAGCATTTTTTGTTTTAACTGAGACAGCAAAAATTGCTGATATTTTAGCATGTGAAACTGGCAATTTAAGGCTCTCATTGCTAAAGTTGCAGACGTATATACTTTCTTTCCCCATCTGTCTAATGCTCTAGAATCTCTGTCAGAGGGAACTGGATTCTTGACTGATGAGGCCTTAACTCCTTTGGGTCCCTGAGAAATAGTTTCAGGGTCAGCTACAGGGCTTTTATACAGAAATTTATGTGAGTCAGGGACTCTGTAATATCTGTAAGGTTTAACAGGGGCTCGAGTAAGGAATCAGGATTTAAGCTGGATTCAGTTTACACATCATCCACAATATCTAACACTGTCGGAATAGCAAGGGGTCTGTGTTGAGGTAATACAAGGAAGTCTCTGAGCCTTTTCTTGGATTCTGAATAATCCTGGCCTTCCCAGTGGAAATGCGCCCTCATGGTATGTAGGGTTTCCCCAAAGGAGTAGTCCTCAGGCAGTGAGGCTGACGGAATTGATTCCTCAGCATCAGAATCCTCATAAGAGGGTAAAGAGTATCCTAGGTCTGAGGATGAATCAGAAGAGATGGACACCTGGTCAGATGAGTCATAGTCTGCATCCTGTCTAGGCTTATCAGGAGGGGGATGGGACCCCCTGATCAGAGTGATTAGGTCTTCGGCCATTTTGAGCATTTGTTTCTTAGGCATGGAGGCCTGTCCTGGAAAATGCTGTATTTGTTTCTTTGACTTTAAAGGAGGCTTAGACTTAGCTGAGGGTTTAATGCTTAAGTGAGTAGGTCTGAAGACACCCTCTGTAGCTGTGGGTTGCTCAGCTACTGCGGATCCCTCTGAAAAGTTAGTTTCGGTAGGCTGAAGAACTTGTGCGTCCGAAGGCCCAGCCATCTCCATGTGGGAGTCAGAGGCGGCTTGTGGTTCTACAGAAGTGGTCGTCAGGGGCTGCGAAGGTGCCTTGCTGAAAACCGGAGAACCGGCAACTGGCCTAGAAGAGGCTTCGTTGTCAGTTTTGGGCCTTGGATGCCTATCCTTGTCTTTGTGCTTTTTGTGTACTCCGGTCGCTGGAAGTTCCGATGGCATGGTAAAATTGAATTTTCTACCAAAATAATGTTGGGCAAAATCAAACCAACGTTTAATAGTGCACTTGTTAAACCTAGCACAAAACTGACAACCAGTGACGTCGTGGTCAGGGCCTAGGTATGGGATACAATAGGAATGGAAATCCTTATGAGGTATTTGTTTCCCACAAGAAATACAGTTATTAACTTTTACTGACATCGGTCTGAGGCAAGAAAAAGTTTCCCCAACGGGGTACTTAGCTTTGTAGAAGACTTTGGTTTTGGATTCGGAATGAAAATCTCAGGAGACGGCTGACCGGCACTTGCGAACTACTTTTGCTTCGGGCACCCCACGGCAAGAAAGACTGAAGAAAATGGCGTCGGCTGCATCTTATATACCCCTGTCGCACTGACGTCAGGGAGGAGGCGACAGCAACCAACGCCGGACCAAGACTTAGGAACTCAGGCCGACTGGGGAACCGCCTGACGGCAGGATAACCCAAGTGTAATGACTGCAGCAGTGTAACACGATGGACAAAATTCAGTATTTGTCAACATTTTCTGTTTAAGTAGTGACATTAAATATAGCTGATATTTAAGCATATGAAATTGACAATTTAAAGCCCTTACAGCCAGGGTGGCAGAAGTGTAAACTTTTTTCCCCCATCTGTCTAGAGCCCTAGAATCCCTATCAGAGGGGACAGGGTTTTTTGCAGTGGAAGCTTTAACCCCCTTGGGACCCTGAGATATAGTTTCTAGGTCTGCTGCGGGGTTTTTATATAGGAATTTATGGGAATCCGGGACCCTGTAGTATCTGTCTGGCTTAGCAGGTGCAGGGGTAAAGAGGCAGGAGACAGTCCGGACTCTGAAAATACATAATCTACAATGTCTAGAACAGGTGGAGTAGCAAGGGGTCTGTGCTGAGGAAGAAGCAGGAAGTCTCTGAGCCTTTTCTTAGACTCAGAATAATCTTGGCTCTCCCAGTGGAAATTCTCCCTCATAGTATGCAGTGTTTCCCCAAAAGAATAGTCCTCAGGAGGAGAGGCTGAAGGAATGGATTCTTCAGCATCAGAATCCTCACAGGGAAGCATGGAGTAATCCTGTTCAGAAGAGGAATCAGAGGAAATAGTTACCTGATCAGAAGAATCATACTCTGTCTCTTGCCTAGGCCTCTTATCAGGAGGGGGATGGGAGGAGGGGGATGGGAGACCATGATCAAAGTAATTAGGTCTTCGGCTATTTTGAGCATCTGTTTTTTAGGCATGGAAGTCTGAATAGGAGAATGCTGTACTTGTTTCTTTGTCTTTAGTGTTTTAGTCTTTGTCTTTGAAGCTGAAGATGGCTTAACATATAGTTGTGTAGGTCTGAAGACACCCTCAGAAGCGGAATGCCTGCTCAGCGGCTCCAGACCCATCTGAGGGATTCATTTCCGAGTGTCCAATACCTTGAGTTTCCAGAGGCCCAGTCGGCTCCATGTGGGAGTCGGTAGTGGTCTGTGGCTCTGAAGTAGTGGGTGCCAGGGGCTGCGAAAGCGCCTCACTGAGAACCGGTGACTGGCCTAGAAGAGGCTTAGTCGGTTTTGGACCTCGGATGCCTATCCTTGTCCTTGCGTTTTTTGTAAACTCCGGTTGTCGGCTGTTCCTCCGGCATTATATAATTAAATCTTCGGCCAAAGTAATGAAATGCAAAATCGAACCGACGCTTGATAGTGCGTTGGTTGAATCTAGCACAAAACCGACAGCTAGCAACGTTGTGATCAGGGCCTAAGCAAGGAATACAGTAAGAGTGAAAATCCTTATGAGGTATTTGCTTCCCTCAAGAAATACAATTGTTAACTTTTTCTGACATCGGTCTGGAGCAAGAAAAATGTTTCCCCAACGGGGTACTTAGCTTTAATGAAGACTTCGGTTCTAAAATTCAGATTTGAAAATCTCAGGAGTCGGCCGACTGGCACTTGCAAACTGCTTTTGCTTCGGGCACCGCGCGGCAAGAAAGACTGAAGAAAATGGTATCGGCTGCATCTTTTATACCCCTGGCGCACTGACGTCAGGGAAGAGGCGACAGCAACCAACGCCGGACCTAGACTTTGGAATTCTGGCCGACTGCGGGTAGCCTGCCAGCAGGATAACCCAAGAGTAAGGACTGCAACAGTGAAATACGATGACCATCCAGAAATTCATCCCTGGTTTGGCACCTATGTTGCTAATGCAAACAGGTAACCTGTCAATGGTTCATCTCCCAGGCCCATGCTTACACTTATCAAGGGCATCAGAACTTGTCAGAGATTTGGGGTGCATGGCTAGGCTTAAAAAGACCCTTGTGGTTGTTAGCCTAGTAAACACCTTTGAACCTATTCCCCTTCCAGTTGTGGCAAGCAACATGCATGCTTTCAGAAAAGATTAGCTTTTAGCCTTGAAAAAAACAGTGCTCTACCTTTTTATTGCTCTATAATCATCCCGTCTCCATGGAAACATAAGAGAAAAAATGTAGCTCTCAGCTGCCAACTTCTAAAGACATGCTGAGCAGGGTACAGGATGTTTTGACCCCGCCGATTCACCCCCAGACAATTCTTCCCCAACCTATTCAACCCCGGATGGTTGGACCCCAGTAAAAAATGTAACGCAAGTGAAGCCAAAGCACATCAAAACAAAAATAGAAATGAAAGACTGTCTAAACATTCTTAAAATTGGTTTAGAAAGTATTTCTTCTTTATTTATGTGCTTCGACTACACTTACTATAAAGTGAGTGCAAATTGGAACTTTAATTATATATACAAAAACAGTAAGTGCCAAAAAAAAAAAAAAAAAAAACGTTTGCTCACTAATCAGGAAGTTCACAGCATTAACTCGGAGTTTCCAAGTAAAGATAACATTATTAAATAAAAATAAAGAAAATTAGCAAGGATTAAAAATAAATTATATTTAAAAATGAAAACATAACGAACAGTCATTTTGACAGATGTCTGCTTTGATGTTCTGTTTGTTTCCCTGCTGAAGTTAATGGGCTGTGGGTGTAAGCTGTAGAGGCACAGAGCATTGTGATAGTGAAATGGATGTTTGGCCTTACAATTGTACTTCTAAGCTTTGAACTACTTGTTGATACTTTTTACAAATAAATTCTTGAGTCCTTAAAAACAGTGTTTTACTTAGGAATGTTTGTGCACTGTAGATGGATTAGACTGTATTGTGTGTATGTTTGTCGTTACCGTCTGCAATCAAGTCGAGTCCTCTGCAGCACTAAACACTATCAATGTTGCTGGAAATAAAGAGTGTTTGCATTTACTCATACATCCATATCCACTTTCCTGAGGTTCTGATGTGCTTTGATGGTAGACAGTGGGAAATGGTGAAAATTGTATGCTGCTGCTTGAGCTTTGGTGGTAGTATAAATGTTCAAAATTAAGAAGGCATATTAACCTGAATAAAAAATTGATTTCATTTAATTTTAAAGAAATTATTTATAGTAGATAACAGATTAGTTAACATATCAACATAACATAAAATAAAAAAAATATATATTTAATCGATGGAAAATAAGAAGTTATGTACTCACCATAACGTTCCATCTGAGTAGGTATCTTCATTTGTCTGCAACCTGTGGGATATGGATCCGATCTCGGATCCGAGCCGGCAACTTCTATCATAGCATAGATCCGAGCTCCAAGCTCCTCCCCCGTACGCAGTTGTCTGTGTACGTCTAAGGAATGTAGCTTGTACTCTCCTTTGTTATGAAAGTTGGGGAAAAAAACTGGAAGATTGATAGATTGATTGATGTTCGCTTCTGAAGATACCTTAGGTAGAAAGGAAGGATTGATCCTGAGGTAAACCCTATCCGGGTGAAAAACCAGATATGGTGGTTTGACACAAAGAGCTTGCAATTCCGACACTCTTTTGGCTGAAGTTATGGCCACCAAAAAGGTCGTCTTCCAAGAGAGAAATTTGAGATCAACCGTGGCCACCGGTTCGAATAGGGGACCAGTCAAGGCCTGCAAGACTAAGGATAAACCTCATGGAGGTACCACCTCTTTAACTGGAGGCCTAAGGAGGAAGGTACCCTTGAGGAAGGTCTTACACAGTTTGGAAGTGATAAGACGGCCAGACTCTTGCCCCACGTGATAGTATGAGATTGCTGCCAGTTGTACCTTGACCGTGGAAGAACTAGCCCCCTGGTGAAAGAGAGAGGTTAGAAAATCTAGAACCGACGATATCGGGGCTGTAAAAGGGTCTAAATGACGGTGTTCTGCCCAAATGGTGAAGCGTTTCCACTTACTCTTGGTGGAAGGCTTGTGAGCTGCTACAAGAATGGCTTTGACCGGTGATGAGATCCCGGGAGTCCTTATGAGGAGTGGAACTGGAGCAACCAAGCCGTCAGCTTGAGGTTGACCAGGTTGGTCGGAAGTCCGAGAGGGTGAGAAATGAGATCCGGAATGGGATCCAGAATCCATGGTGGATACACTAGGTGAGACCATAGGTAAGGGAACCATGTCTGATGAGGCCAGAATGGGGCAATGAGGATCATCTTGCTCCCCAGCTGCCTGGCTTTCTGTAATAATTTCAACATCAGTGGAAGAGGAGGGTAAGCATAAAGCAGACTGGGAGGCCAAGCAAGAACTAGAGAGTCTCTCGGGGACTCCCCCCGGAGGGGGGATCAGAGCAAAGTAATCGTTGCATTTGGTGTTTGAAGGAGAGGCAAAAAGATCGCAACAAGGTTGCCCCCATCGGGCAAATACTTGCTCTGCAACTCAATGGTTGAGAGACCATTCGTAAGGAGTCAGGATAGTACGACTGAGCCTGTCCTCTAGAATGTTGGACCGTCCCGGAATGTGCGTTGCTATGAGAAAGTGGTTGGTGGAAATCGCCCATTCCCACACTCTCATGGCCTCGCGGCAAAGGGGGTAAGACCTGGTTCCCCCCTGTTTGTTGATGCACCAGACGACCGACATGTTGTCTTGTCTGTACCGCAATCGTCCCTACCGGAAGAGAGTTGTGTAGTGCCTGCAACGTCAAAAGCACCGCCCTCATCTCTAAGACGTTGATATGCAAAGAGGTCTCTACGTCGTTCCATGTGCCTTGGACTGTCCTGCCTGAAAAATGCCCCCCCACCCAGGCGAGAAGCGTCCGTGGTCACTGTGTCGACTGGCGGAGGTAGTGAGAAAGGACGTCCCGTGTGGAGGTTGGGAGACTGAAGCCACCACAGGAGCGATCTTCTGCAAACCTTGCTAAAGGAAATGGGGTGAGACAGGGGGTTGCGAGACAGGGACCATTGTACCTGGTGGGTCCACTGCAGAACCCTCATGTTCAACCGGGCCAATGGCAGCAGAGGGATTGCAGCCACCATAGATCCTAGGGCCCTCAGGATCAATTCCGCCGAAGGAGTTTGCAGTTGAAGGATGGCCTGCACATGCAACATCAGGTTCCGAAGCCTATCTGGAGTCAAGAACACAAGCATCTGTCTGGAATCCAGTCTCGCCCCTATAAAATCCAACACCTGTGTAGGGATGAGAGAGGATTTGGTCATGTTGATGGTTAATCCTAATAGTGGAGCCAGACTGAGGAAATAATCCCTGCATGAACAAAGTAGATGCCTTGTTGGGGCTGTGAGGAGCCAGTCGTCCAGGTATGGAAAGACCTGAATTCCCTGGAGTCTCAGGTGGGCCGCTATTATCGCTAGGACCTTGGTGAACACCCTGGGGGCTGAGGTGAGACCGAAGGGGAGGACCCTGAATTGAAAGTGACTGGCTCCTAGCCGGAAGCGGAGAAACCTCCTGGAATGCCTGTCCACTAGAATGTGATAGTACGCATCCTTGAGGTCTATGGAACACATCCAGTCGTCCTCCCGCAATAAGGGGAAAACGGATTGCAACATGACCATTCGGAACTTTTCTTTGGGTACTGCCAGGTTTAGGAGAGAGAGGTTGAGGATGGACCTCAAGTCCCCCATCTTTTTTGGCACCAGAAAGAACCTGGAGTAAAACCCTGATCCGACTTGATCTGGGGGGACGGGCTGGATGGCTCTTTTTTGCAGAAGCTGCTGAATTTCTGCAACAGCTGCCACCCTCTGACTGGGTGGAACATTGGGAAGGCTTCTGATACTGGGGTTTACTATAAAGGGAATTTGGTAACCTCTGGATATAATACGAAGCACCCAGCGATCCGATGTTATGGACTCCCATTTTGCTAGGTGCCTCAAAAAACGCCCCCCAACTGCCTCCAGAGTGGAGCAGTCGGGTAACCCCTCAGGGGTTCTGCGTGGGCCTCTCAGAGAACGGTTCTCTGGACCCAAAATTCCTAGGACACTCTCTGCCTCTGGGGCGGCGTCCTCCCTGTCCTCCTCTGCCACGAGAGGACTGGTTGTCCTGAGCAGACTGGGATTGATCACGATTTTGAACCACATCTTCTTCTGACCCTTTTGGTTCTTGGAAAAGGACCTCTGGGGCGCAGAGAAGCGGACTCCGACGGCAGACAAGGTCTTCCCGTCTTTCTCGCTCTGGACAACAGTGTCGCGAACGGTTTTACCGAACAGTGCAGAACCATCAAAAGGGGCATTCGCGAATGATGCCTTAAAGGGTTCCGAGAAGTCACAGTGACGGAGCCAGGCCTGTCTCCTCATGACAAGCCCGACTCCGCCTGCTCTAGCGGCTCCCTCCATAGCATGAGACAACAGCCGCATAGAGGTGTTAGATATAGAGTGGAGGGTGGCCATTCGGGAGGAGTACAGATCCTTGTCTCCCTCCGACATGGACCCTGGGGGGGAAGCAGCGTATTCCTTAATTAGATCCTGCTGCATCCGAATAACGTGTGCCATGTAGTTCAAGGCCCTCATAGAGAAGGTTGCTGAACTGAAGGCCTGCTTCCCAAGACGGTCCATCGCGCAAGACTCCTTGCTCGGAGAATGAACCGTGGGGCTCTCCTGAGCCAACTCTTTCTTAGTGGCTGCAGCCACCAACATGGCATCCACAGGGGGATCTCTGCTCCAGTGTGATCTCTCTGCAGGGGGGCTCAAAATTTTGTCTGGATGCTTGGGGATCGGCTCTACGGTGTCCGGTTCCTTCCAAGCCCTAGAGGATATGAGATCCACCAGGGGGTCGGGTGGAGGGGGACACCCAAGAGGTAGATAGTCCTGCCTCAAACGCCTCAAGGAATACGGACTCATCAGAGGAAGCCTTGGGGGCAGACCACCCACCCCTGATTTTGAGCATTTCCATGATGTCTCCAAAGGAGACATCCTCGGGGGGTGACCTAGGGGGGCCTTCCCCTTCATCCAAGTCCGTATCTCAGTGAGACTCTCAGGGGAGTCTATGTGCCTCCTTTTGCACTTTGCCTTGTGAGGAATCTCCTCGGGGGGGCTGTCCGAGGAGTCCTCAGGGGCTGTATCCTGTTCCACTGGAACTCCTAAAGGTGCTGAGGCAGGCTGCCCTGAGGGCTGGATGAGGGGAGCCAGGACCAGATGAGGAGGAGTGCGGGAGGGAGCCGAAGCCAGGACCGGAGGCCTGGAAGCACTCGACAGTGCCCTCTCCACCGCAGCGAAAGCCGAGGGGGAGCCGCTCTCTGACGGATCCGAGATCCTACTCCCACTCGGATCCGAAGTGGGGATCGGACCCGGAGCCGAGAACGTTGGATCCTAAGGACCAGTGTGCTCCGACCGGGACAGAGCCAAAAGCACACCGAATCCCTCGGATCCGAAGCTCGGCCCATGGCTCCGAGAGGTCGGATCCGACAAACTTGAGGGAGCAGTCGGAGCAGACGTGCCCAGCACGGTCGGCTCCAACCTACCCCCGGATCCAACGTGGCTTGGCTCAGAGCGCTCCGAACCTGGAATGCGGGTCGGAGAAGGAGCTATAGGAGCGAAAAAAGGGGTCGAGCTCCCCCCCGGAGGGGGGGGGGGGCAAGAACACTCCCATCTGCATCTGGGCCTGGATGAATCTCCTCATCATCTGGTCCATGTCCGCATCAGACATGCTAAAAGTGGACCTCGAAGAGGCCACCGAGGCAGACCTGGAGTGTTGCCTCGATGACCTCGACGGGGACCGGATCACCTCCTCCTCGGGTCCCGGGGAGAAACAAGGGGATCGGATCCGAGGAGGAGGACATCGAGAAGACTTGGACGGAGAAGCCCTCTTGGCGGGCGGTGCCGATGAGGAGTCATCAGCCTGCCGCTTAAGGTGCTTCTCCCACCGCTTCTCTTTCCTGGACTCCCTATCCTTCGGAGCCAAAGCGGGAGGTTGAGTCCCGGTCGGAGGAAGGGAGGCAGGAGTGACCGCTACCGGGGGGGGTAGCAGGCCCCGAAGTACCGGAGGCCGAAGCAGAGTCTAGGGGTAGAAGGCCCGCCAGAACTAGCTTCGAACTTCAATCCTTGAGTGCCCTGGGGTTGAATGCCGCGCAACCCGAAGAGAGGTGTTCAGCCCCAAGGCACCTAACGCACCGAGTGTGGCCATCAGCCGGTGAAAGCTTGTGACCACACTCGGTGCATTTCGAAAAAATGGCTTTAGGGGCCTCCGACATTACTACAGTAAAGCACACTCACTAGGCCCCTAACACTCAAGTCACACACATGCTACGACCAGCGGGGGAGGGAGAAATATTTTAAATTAAATTTAAGCTGAAAGCTAAAATAATAAGATTAGTGTAAAGGGTAAACCTACCACGCACACACAATCACTCACTCAGAAAGAAGAAAGAAAAAACTTTTTTTCTCACAAAAACGCTAAGAGCTTTGGAAACTAGCTGTTGCTTGAAGAGCGGCAAACTAGATCTGGGGTCAGTTAGGGTAGGCAGGGGGTTATGGGTAAGGGGGAGGAGCTAGGAGCTCGGATCTATGTTATGATAGAAGTTGCTGGCTCGGATCCGAGATCGGATCTGTATTCCACAGGTTGCTGACAAATGAAGTTCCTACTTCAGATCATATGTTATAAAGTATGTTATGAAGTAACAGTAATCATAATATGTTAAAACATAACACTAGCTATTACATGTTAAAGATTTAAATGTTATATTTATACTAACCAATGTAATAATTAAATAAAATAAAAATATTACTAAAAAAATATATTTACAATGAAAAATTAGCAGTTTGTTTGTTTTGTGTTTTTCGGCTTTTCCCGGTTAGGGGTCGCCACAGCGGAAGTCCGGTCTGCTAATGATTGGCAATTGATTTTTACGTACCGGCTTGCCAGGCCTGACGCACAACCTTCAACGAAGGTACGCCCATTCATGCATGTCTCCACGCAGAAGACGCTCTAGCTGAGAATCGAACCGGAAAGCGTCTTACTGTGAGACGACAATTAGCAGTATTATTGAATAATTGATTATTAACAATGATAAAGTACTAAAAATAATATATTTGGGGTCAAATAGTCGGAAGAAGACTTGACTAGTTCCCTGATTTGCCTGTTGAGATGCAAGTCTTTCAGCATTTCCTGGTTAGGGGTCCCCACAGTGGATCACTGGTCCACAGAGTGATTGGCTGTGGAGTTTTTATGGTGTCGAGTTGCCAGTCTGGTGCCCAACATTCACAGAAGGCACGCACACATGCACCTACCAGCATGTCTTTAAAACTCACTCAACCACGGGAAGAACATGTAGACTCCACAAAGAAGGCACTCCAGCCGAGAATTGAACCGGAGAACCTCTTGCTGTGAGACAACACCACTAAATGCTGCACCACCACATGGCCTGCCAGTTGAGACTAATGAAGAATTATTCTCTGTTATGCTCCCTCCCATTACTTCTAGACAGGAATTTTCTTCCCTCTGTTGTACAGTCTATTTATGTGGGGGTCCACTAGGGTGGCTTGTTTTTTCGGCTACACCTGGTTCTAGTTCGGTCGGGTACTGCCATTTCTATGCAGTTGATTAAGTGGGTATGCACGGAATTTGTGTATACTTCTGCATAGACCTTAGTGTTTTTGAGGTAAAGGAGAGCTTTAAAATTACCTGTACTATCACATAATAGGATATAATTTGCCTTTGAAAAATTCTTTAGGTTTTTAGGGTTTGATGGGGGTTATATAGTTACATTTATTTCAAAGGAACTGATCTATGATCCAATCTTACCAATGAGGAAATTATGCTGGGGGGTGAAATGCTCCCGCATGTTTGAGAGTACTATGTCAAGGATATCTGAGCCCCTAGTGGGAATGCAGACCAGCTGTTCCAGAGCACTTTCATTGATGAAGTACAGGAGTCTCTGCGCCTGCATGTTAGTGGTTGTACACCTTTCCCAGTTTACGCAGGGTAGTTAAAAATCATCCACGAGTAATGTGTTGGGCTGAATGGTTAAGTGATTATTGTAATTTCAGGTATGCGGAGTGGTTTCCATGGTTTGGGACCTGTAGCTAATGATAATATGGTGGGTGATTTTGCCTGCGGTCAGCTGGACATGGAGTGGTTCAAGTCAATCGTCCTGCCTGAAAATCTGAAGGTGTGATTGCTTTTAATGTAAACTGAAGCACCACCTCCTTTCATTTTTTTCCTTTTCAGAGGGTGGTCTAAATGTGTGACAGGCATTGCAGCCTTGCAATGCTGGGGTGCTTTGTGCAGCCTTCAACCACGTCTCTAACTGAAAAGATGTCAGCATTATCCAGGGCAAGGAGAGTTTCCAAGGAGTAGTTTCTTGTTAAGACTCCTAGCACTGAGCAGTAGTATCTTCATCTTTGCATTAGAAGAATTTGTTACACTGACAGGACTGCTGGTTTGGCAAGGCTTAAGAGTGGCTAATGCCTTGTTCAGTATTCGATAGTCTAGTGGCGACAGGTGCAGACCATCTCTGGAAAAACACTGTGGTCTGTTGATCACATTGTCCCAGGCTGACAAATATTGGATCTCCTTGTAATGACAACAGTAGTCAAGACAATTATTGAAGTAAATCATTTTCTGTTTGTCTTGTGGTATCATTCTTGGTAAGGGTAAAATGCTGGCTCAATGTGAGGCTTATAACAGCCTGCTACACTATTCAGAGGTGTCCATCATGCCTCTCTTTATATAGTCCAGGGAGGTATGGCTCAGGTCATTCACACCCACATGGATTATGACAGAGTCCTTGTGGTATCTGTGGTTGACTAATCTGAGTGCCTGCATGCTCTGGTGAATCCTGACCCCTGACTGGTAACTGACTGTAATCCACTCTGTATCCAACCTCATGAGGGGGACGTCCATGTCTCTCATAATGGAGTCTCCTATGACCAAAATGTTTTACTGCTTAGTGTTTCACCTTAGGTTCTTGCTTGTGGAGACATTGATGTGTACTTTTGTGTGTAGTGGTTGGTGTTAACTTGGTTTTGTTTGCATGCAGTTTCCGATGGCAGCGTATGGGAGGTCTGTGTGGTTTTGGTAAGTTATTTGCTAGTACCTCCGCATATGTGGGTTTATGGGTTGAGATCTTATTTAGTGAGGGAAATGATGTGCATGTGCTGTCAAACTGCTTAGCATTGATTTTTCAGTTATGCGAGTGCAGTGTCAATTTTCATAATGTAACTACATCTCTCATACTGTGTTTTCTTCTTTCTGAATTAAGTGGTTCTCAGTATACATGAAACAAATGCTTCGTTGCCTCAGGATGCCCATGTTCACCAAGCTGGCCGCACAGATAGCAAGAAAGTGCCTATCCATGGATTCAGGTTCTTTACTATGGGTTTATCCAGGGAGAAGAGTGAGGAGATTTAACCAGACTGGGATGATAGCACATTAATGAACATTGGTGCTATACTTGTAAACTGCAGCTGTCCAACACGGCAATACTGTTCTGTGCACAACTCAGATGCTCCTAGAGCAGGAGGGGGAATGGGGAAGGTTGCAGAGAGTTAATCTAAAGGAAATTTTAACTTGATAGCATTTGCATCTGTACAAGGCACTGCCAACCACCACTGCATGGAGAGAAGCCTAGCACATACACTGGGATTATACACAATCAGAAAAACAAGCTTTACATCAAGGTCTACAGACCACTCAGTAAAACACAATAAGCTTTCAGCCAGCAGCCCCCAACTCATAGATTTGCTACAGCACACTTCTGCCACAAGAGTGCAGTCAGAAAACCTCAATGTAAAAATGCTCGTTTTAGCATGTGAAATTGGCAATTTAGTGCTCTCATAGCTAGAGTGGCTGAGGTGTAAACCTTTTTACCCCACCTGTCTAGTGCTCTGGAGTCCCTTTCAGAGGGTACGTACAGGATTTTTTTCCATAGAAGCCTTAGCCCCTTTGGGACCCTGGGAGATAGTCTCTGGATCAGCAACAGGGCTTTTATAAAGGAATTTGTGTGAATCAGGCACTCTATAGTATCTGTCTGGTTTGGCTGGAGCAGGAGGCAGAGAATCTGGGTTCAAACTAGATTCTAAGTAAACATCATCCACAATGTCTAAAACTGGGGGGATGGCAAGTGGTCTGTGCTGGGGGAGTAAAAGAAACTCTCTGAGCCTTTTCTTTGAGTCAGAATAGTCCTGACCTTCCTAGTGAAAATGTTCCCTCATAGTGTAAAGTTTCCCCAAAGGAGTAGTCTTCAGGAGGAGAAGCTGAGGGAATAGAATCCTCAGGATCAGAATCTTCATAAGGGGAGAAGGAGTAATCCTGGCCCTCAGAGGAGCCTGAGGAAATAGACACTTGATCAGAGGAGGCATAATCTTCCTCTTGTCTAGGCCTTTTGTCAGGTGGGGGTTGGGAGCCCCTGATTAAAGAGATCAAATCTTCAGCCATTTTAAGCATCTGTTTCTTAGGCATGGGGTCTTGAACTGGAGACTGCAGTGCAGTCTTTTTAGGTTTAATAGGAGTCTTAAGCTTAGGATACGTTTTTATGGTGAGCGTCGTTGGTCTGAAGATGCCTTCAGAAACCGAAGGTGCTTCGGCAGCATCTCTTTCTGCAGAGTCGTCGGTAGGGGCTGAACAAAATGGCTGCGTCGGCCTAGCGCTCTCCGCCAAAGGCTCCGAAGCGGTCTCGGGTTCCAAATCTGCGGTAGTCAGGGGCTGCATTGGAGCCTCACTGAACACTGGTGAACTGGAGACCGGTCCAGCCGAGGCCTCGGAGTCTGGCTTGGGCCTAGGCTGCCTGTCCTTACTCTTGCGTTTTTTGTGCCGCTGGTAGTTGGTTGCTCCAACGGCATTGTGTAGTTAAATTTTCTACCGAAAAAGTGTCTTGTGAAATCAAAGTGTCTTTTTATAGTACGCTTATTAAACCTAGCATAGAAACGACAACCAGTGACGTCGTGGTCTGGGCCTAGGCAAGGTATGCAGTAAGAGTGAAAATCCTTATGAGGTATTTGCTTCCCACAAGAAATACAGTTATTAACTTTTTCTGACATCGGTCTGAGGCAAGAAAAGTTTCCCCAATGGGGTACTTAGCTTTACTGAAGACTTCAGATCTGAAATTCGACTTCGAAAATCTCAGGAGTCGGCCGACCGGCACTTGCGAACTGCTTCTGCTTCGGGCACCACGCGGGAAGAAAGACTGAAGAAAATGGCGTCGGATGCATTATATATACCCCTGGCGCACTGGCGTCAGGGAAGAAGTGACAGCAACTGACGCCGGACCAAGACTTTGGAATTCCGGCCGACTGCGGGACCGTCTGACTACAGGATAACCCAAGTGTGATGACTGCAGCAGGGTAACACGATGAACATCACAATAAGCTTTCAGCCAGCAGCCCCCCCAACTCATGGATTTACTACAGCACACTTCTGCCACAAGGGTGCAGTCAGAAAACCTCAATGTAAAAATGCTCGTTTTAAAGCTCAAGTGCAGGGGAACCACACAACATATCTTTCTGAGCAGTCTCATAATCAGAGTTTCCATTTCTACCTCTAATTTTTGCAGTTTTATTAGTACATCTGAATAGCCATTTAAAGCTTCTTCCATTTTTTCAAGCCTTTTGTTATTTAGGTTTATATACTCATTCAATGCTTCATTTATTTTAATCAGCTCTGAGCATGTCTGACTTATTCTTTCCTGCTAGATTACTGGAAGCCATGTTTTGCAACTGTTTTTTAGCTGAACAGATGCAGTATTCCCCCACTCACTGGTTTCTCTGCATTTTCTAGCTGATTTTCTTTCAGGCTCTCAAAGCTTCTTCCTTGCTGGCATCCAGACAGTGGACTTGCTATCCAGTAACTGAATTTACTAAGACTGTCTGAGTTCCTGGCCTTTACCTGTCAGTTTCTTTTTTCAGACTGGCAGAGTTTAAATTAAGCTGTTGATCATTGTGCAGCCATCCTGAAAGCCCCTAGTGAGTAATCTTTGAGGTCCTTCCAACTGCTGCAAGTGCCTGATTAGGTACATGGCAAAGGGGCATTGTACTCAATGATGGGTCCGACAAGGGCTGAGTAGAGTAGTACTATATACTTCCTTGGACCCAGATGTCATACATTTGCTTACAAGTTGGGTGACATGAAATGATTTTCTTACTACCTTGGTTATGTGTTGGTAGAAGGCCAGATTACGGTCAACATATGTTCCTAGATCCCCAACTACTGGATAATCTCTTAGGGGGTTTGATCGATGGAGTAATTAACTTGGGTGGATGATTTCCTGAAGGGCACTATAAAGAAATTCTTTGCATTGAGTTTTTATCCATGGCTTTGGCACCAGTCATTTGTTTGTTCACTTTCATGCAAGTGGTTACCATGTGATTAATTAATTAATTAATTAATTAATTAATTAATTAATTAATTAATTAATCATCATTTTTTATTTAAACATGGCCGTGTAATTGTTGTTGTTTCTAGTCTGAGGAAGTCTTGTCCATTGAGACAAGATGAAAGCGCTCACTGTCATTGTATGCCTGTTTGGAATAAACCAGGTTTCTGTGTGGATCCTACCTGCTTCCTGTGGAGTTTTAGTGGTTTGCAGTCATTTGTTTGTGTTAGTCCCTTTTGAGGGTGTTGGTATCGGTAGGGAAATCTGATAGCTACCCATTTACAGTTATCTGTGAACCTGGTGAGCCAGAGGCCTCTGACATTAGCCTTGACATCTGAGAAGTAGATGCCAAACAGGAGCGGACTTACCATAGAGCACTGGGGTGCCCTGCTAGTGATCAATCTCCTGGTGGAGGTGGTCTCCCCGATCCTGACCTCTTGGGCCCTATTTGTGAGCCAGTCAGCAATCCAGCGAGTTATCTAGGGGTTTATACCTAGTTCTGACAGTATGTCAATAATACCTGAGGGGGAGATTGTATCAAATGCCTTTGACCATGTCAAGGTAAGAGGTATGCACCATTTTCTCCTCATCCATAGCACTGATGACCCTCTCAAAGAATTTTACCAGGTTAACTAGGCAAGACCTGCCTTTAAAGCCAGACTGGGATGTGTCAAGTGTCTGTAGTTTGCCAATGTCCTTGTTGATTGTTACAATGACAATTTGTTCCATGGCTTTGCATATTAGACCTTTAAGATTGTTCCCGAGGTCAGTTGATGGTCTACTCTTATGAAGATGAATGACTGTTGCGGCCCTCCATTCACCTGGCACGTAACCTGTTTAGAGGCTGCAGTTAAATGCCTCAAGTGGTCTTGCTGGGTCATGTTCTAGGCTATTTAGGAGGCAACCAGGGATATTGTTGGGGCCAATCTAAGCTTTTGACCTTAGCAACCTTCCTGTTGATAGTTGGGGGTGTTTATGCTAGAGGGGATTTCATGAAAGGGGCTGAGAGGGTGGACTGGGAGTGGGGGGTGGGTGAAGTTATAACTAAATTTATCAACCAACAGATTCACTGTGTCACTCTGGTCAGTGAAGGTTGTACCATTTGCTACCAGTTTTGAATACTATTGAATGTTAACTTTAAGGTTCTTGACATACATGTAGGCAACCCTGTAATTGTCCTTCGCCTAGGAGGTTACCCTTTTCTCATAATTGGCCTTGTTGGACTTCAGACTTTTAGTTACATACACGGTTATGGTAAGGATTCTGCTAGTGGAGTGTATTTTTAGTGTTAGATCTGGGCTTACATTTGGTATGTATGGCAGTCTCAATGCAGTCCTTCGCATGTTTGTACAGGGTTTCTGTAAATAATTCTGCATAGGTAGCTGTGCTCTCAGGGAGCTGTGAATTTTAACAAACTGTCTTAATTGCTCCTAAGTGTTACAGATTTAGCTGGGTTTTCCAAGTTGATTTCTATTTTGAGGGAGATAGCTTTCTAGTCTGATCTCACAAATAAGGAAACACTGTGCTTGTGAGTCATAGGCAGTGTACGTTCCCCAGTCTCCAGAGGGTTAGTTAAAGTTAACCATGAATAGCCTGGATGGTGAGTGCCTCTAGTAAGTCTATATATGAGTTGTGAGCTTTATGGGTCATACAGGGTGACCTGTACCTGGCCAGACATGGTAAGGAACCTTGTATACTGAGACTTGGATATGGATGAACTCCAGGGCATAATCCTGTTTAACCAACCTACAGTTGTATTTGCTGCTAATGTAGATAAAAACACCTCCAACTTTAGCCCCTGTCTGTGCTGCTGTTGGTCTATATGTATGGAAAGCACTGTAGCCTTGCATTGCCGGAGTACTTTCTGCAGCTTAAAACCAAGTTTCATTAACAGCACAGATGTTTACATTTCCCAGAGGGAGGAGAGTTTGTAGGGTGGGGAGTTTCTTGTTTATGCTCCTAGCATTGAGAATTAACACCTTAAAGTTGCTTTGAGTTTTTTTTTTAATTTTTGTTTTGCTATATTGGTAGTTTTGTCATTGAAATTACTGAAAAAAAAAGGCAAAGGGGATGAACAGAGTTTTAGTCACTACCCAAAAGCCAAGGGGGACAAATGCAGACCATCCTTGACAAAGCAACATGGTCCATTAACCATGTTCTCCCATGCTGACAGATAATGGATTCCCCTGGAGTGGCACCAGAAACTATTGCTAAAATCATTCTGTTCATACTGTGCCATCCTTGGTGAAGGCAGAATGTTGCTCAATGCAAAGCACGCTCCTGTGTAGGACACATTCAGGACAGATACATAACGTCTCTTTTGATATAGTTCAGTGAGGTACGTCTTGTGTCATTTACACCCACATAGACTATAACAGAATCATATTGGTACCTATGATGCAGTGATTGTGTGTGTACATGACACTGCAGATACTAGCTCTAGATAGGCAACTGCTATCTTCTCCCTGTCCAGCCTGGTGAGAGGGGCATCTGTGTCTCGTATAAAAGAACCCCCTATGACATGACAAGAGTACTAGGTGAAGTGTTTGTTTGCCTTATGGGCTTTGTTCTTGGGGGATCGTTGGATGTAGGCTTACCTGTGGTGGCAGGTGTTGCCTTTGGTGTGTGCTTTAGTGATTGCTGAGGACAAGTGTTGTCATTTGATGGCTTAGGTGGTCTTTGAGGTTTGTAAAGGTCTCTTAAGTGCCTCAGGAAAAGATGGTCTATGGGTGTGGTAAACGGTAGAGGTATGTGTGAAGAAGTAGTGTGCGCACATTCTTAACCTGTTGCAAGTCAGATTTTTGCTTCCAAGGAAGTTCTGTATGTACATCTCTCGCATACTGTGCTAGTTTCTTTAAGGATTAAAAGGTTGTTCGTACAAGAGACAATTGCTACATTGCAAAGGATGCCCATATCTACAAAGCTGGTAGGGCTATTATGGTTTAGTGACTTGGTTTTACAGGGATCACCCAAGTGCTGTCTAGAGTTAAGGCTAGATGTTAGATAGTGGTGTGATCTAATATTAGTGATGTCTGATGTGCTAATTAGCTGCCCTAAGCTTAGCTCCACTCAAAGTATTTCTGTGTTACAGGTTCAAGTCCTGAATAATAGCTTTATATGTTTGCTAGTGTACAGGGTACTGATAACCACCACTGCACAGTGAGCAGCTCTGTGCAAACACTCCTAATTTATACACCAGTCATTTTGCACAATTCAGGGAGGTGTATTTTCAGGTGAGGTGAGAGCCCTCTGGCCATTCATTCCTACCCTGGAAGCTGAATCAGCCTATTCATTCCCACATTAGTGAAAGTCTGACGGCAGTGAGAGGGCCAGTTTGCTGGTCCTGTGGAGCAGCCAACCCTTCCCCTAGTGGAGCACAAGCCCTACCCTCAGAGGCTTTTTTTGCTCTCTGCATGCTGCTTCCAACAAGGATTCTGCTTGCTTTTACTGAATCCTGCAGTATGCGCCTCTGTGATGTAACACCAGTAGTCCCATTATTTGTCATCATCTAAGTGGTGAGCCAGCACCCCTCCACGAGGATGAGTGAGATCCAGCAATGGTACTCATTCCTGTCCCTCCAAAGCCAGCACCTAAAGATACCCAAGCCGCTATATGAAGCCAGGTTGCATGGGCCACAGTCATGGCTTTATCTCTTTGTACCACAGGTCTAGCAAAAATATAGACTTTCATAGTATAAATAAATTTAAATAAAAATAAAAAGCTATGTACTGACCACGACATTCCATCTGTGTTGTCTATTTTCATTCTTCCGCAACCTGTGGGTTTGGTTCCAATCCTCTGAACCAACTCGGCCACTACAACAGCTCATGGGAACCAAAAACTTCTCTAGCTCATCCCTATTCCACAATGCACCTATCTCAATTACATCAGATTAAGTTTGCTGATAGAAACAGACAAAAGGCTTTTTATGGAGACTATATAGGGATCTGCAAAACCAATCTGTCAATCCTCCATTCTTTCAGAAACCAAGAAAAGGGAGCTGGAGGGTGGGGAGTTGAGGAAGAATAAAAATAAACAACACAGATAGAACGTTATGGTGAGTACATAACTTCTTTACGTGATGATGTCAATTTTCATTCCATCTTCAACCTATGGAACAGAGTACCCAGCAACCTTATATCCTGGGTGGACTCCAGGAAAGGACGTTCCTAAGCACCACTGAGCAGAATGATGCTCAACCCCTGGAGACCAGATCCAGTATGTAATGAGTAATAAAGGTATGAGGAGTAGCCCAAGTTACTGCTGGACAGATATCCACGGAAGGTCTAGACTGGAATACAGATGAGGTCTCTATGGCCCTGGTTGAATGGGATTTGCAAGGGTTTTGTCAAAGGAATGCATGACTTAAAATAAACAAATGAAATACAATCAGTGAGCCACCTGGCTAATGTCACTTTGTTCACAGGTTTTCCCAATCAGGTACGCGAGAAGGAAACAAATAATTGGTCCGACTTCCTGAATACTTTTGTTCTGTGAAGACAGAATCTCAACTGCCTGTGAACATCTAGCAAATGTTAACAATATCCACCTTTGTTAGAGAAGTTAGTGAAAAACACCGGCAGGTTACTGCATTGGTTGATATTGGTCTCTGAAACCACCTGAAGGAATGAGGGGTTGGTCTTGAGTGAAACTCTGTGAAAAAACAGGTATGGCAGTTTAGAGGATAAGGCTTGAATCTCTGAGATCCTTCTAGCAGAAGTTACTGCCACTAAGAAAATAGTCTTCCAAGATAGGAACTTGAGATCACAATCATTATCTGGTTCAAAGGGGGATTGAGTGATTGATTGCAACACTAAATTCAGGTCCCAAGAAGGAGCAGGATCTTTGCAGAGTGGTTTTAAAAGAAGAGTACCCCTCAAAAAAGCTTTACAAAAAAGCAACTGAGGAGTCCTGAAAAAGTACAGTTATGTACACTTACCATAAATGTAGATGTTTGAGTGTATTCACTGCTGCAGTCATCACATTTGGGTTATCTGCTTGCAGTAGGCCTCAGTTGGCCTGATTAACAAAGTCTTGGGTCATGCGTAGGTTGCTGTCTCTTCTTCTGTGAGTTCCTTTCCCAGGTCGTCAGGGGTATAAAACATGCAACCAACGCCATTACATTAGTTTTTCTTGCCCCAGATGTCAGGTGCCCCCCTAATGGGAAGCAATTAAATCTATAAATATACAAGGTTATACCTCCAACAAAAAAAGCAAATACACCAAAAAGCTGTTAAGCATAGTAAAAGAGAGTAGAGATATAGCCAAAAGAAGTAAGGTGGCTGGAGGGAGGGTAACCAGGGCTACAACAGTGAATACACTCGAACATCTACATTTATGGTAAGTGTATACAACTGTACTATGTTTTTCGTGTTTCACTGTTGCAGTCATCACATTTGGGTAAATTCCCAAAGCTAAGGATGGGAGGAGGAATTTACATAGCATTAGGACCAGCCATAAGGCCCTGCAAGACTGCAGTGGCAAAGCCAGCTCTGGATTTAGAGAAAATTGGAAGATGGTAATGCTTGTTGAAAGTATGTACACAACTCCAGGTAGCAGCTTCTAGGATGTCCCTGGTAGGGCCGCCTCTGAGAAAGGCTGTAGAGGTGGATGCAGCCCTGGTAGAGTGGGGTCTGATCCCCTGTAGGATAGGTTTTCCATGGTGTTTGTAGCAGAAATTAATGCAAAGGCCTATCCATTTGGAAATGGTTTGCTTTGAAATAGCCTTCTCCTCTGCCCCTGCAGCAAATACCACCAGAAGTTGTTTAGATTTCCTTTGAGGATTAGTCCTGTACAAGTAGAATCTAAGGTGTCTGTGCACATCTAAGGAATGCAGTATCCGTTCCCCTTTGTTCTGTGGATTGGGAAAGAAGGTTGGCAAATGAATGGACTGATTAAGGATCACACTGGATACCACCTTGGGCATGAAGGAGGGACTGGTCCCTGAGGGACACCCTGTCCGCATGAAAGATGATGAAAGGCTCTGTTGCCATAAGGGCCTGTAATTCAGATACCCTTCTTGCTGGAGTAATTGCTAAAAAAGAAAGCTGTTTTCCAAGAAAGGAATTTTAAGTCTGCAGTAGCAGCTGGCTCGACAGGGGGAAGAGTGAGTTTCTCCAATACAAAATTAACGTCCCAGGCTGGAGTAGGAGCTCTCCTGGGTGGTTGTAAGTTTTTGGCCCATCTGAGGAACTGCTTGAGCAGTGGGATGAGAGAAGAGGGGAAATTCTGTGTTATAATGAGCTGAAATGGCTGAGGCATGAATTTTGATGGAGGAGAAGGAGAGGCCCTTGTGAAGCATCGCAGTTAAGTATTGTAAAATCTGAGATAAATTGGGCACTGCTGTGCTCGTCCCTTGAGCTTGGTTCCCGGCACAGAATCTTTTCCATTTTTCAGCATAAAATATTCTAGTACTAGGCCTCCTTGCCTCCTCTAAAATGATATCCACCACTGGTTTACTGAGAGATGGTAAAGGAGAAATTAGGTATTTAGCCAAGCTGCTAGGTTCAGTGTTTGAAGCTGGGGGTTCAGAATCTGGTTCGCCTGCTGAAACAATAGGGTAGGAGTCTGAGGCAGGTGCCATGGGGTCAACAGTGACACACTGTGCAAGAAGGGGTACCAGTGTTGGCGTGGCCAGTCTGGTGCAATCAAAATCATCCTTAGTTTGTCTTGTTTGATCTTTATTAGTACTTTGGAAAGTACAGACAAAGGAGGAAAGGCATAAACGGATAGTTTTTTCCCAGCTGAAGGACCGAGCATCCACTTTCCAAGCTTGATTGTGGGGAGTCCTTGTGCAAAATTTGTCCAACTGATAGCTCTGGGGGAGGCAAACAAGTCTATATCTGGGCTCCCACATTTGCTTGTCAACATGTTAAAAATCCTTGGTTCCAGTTTCCACTTGTGTGGGTCCATGAGTTTTCTGCTTCGTTCGTCTGCCAGTGTATTTAGTTTTCCTGGCAGGAATTGAGCTTGTAGATGCACTTGGTAGCTCAGGGCTGTGTTCCACAATGCCATGGCTAGTCTGCAGAGGGGGTAAGAATGTGTACCCTCCTGCTTGTTTATGTATCAGTTTTGTTGTCCGTCTTTACCATTAATTGTCCTGGAAGAATGTGGTCCTTGAAGGCTGTCAGAGCATTCTGTACAGCTAAAATTTCTTTTTGATTGATATGCGGGTGCATTTGACTTGGGTTCCATTTGCCCTGAATGCACTTCCCTTCCAGGTGAGCCCCCCATGCATAGTCTAATGCGTCTGTTGTTAGGGTTTGGGTGGCAGGGGGTAGTGTGAATGGTAATCCCTTGTTTTGGTGGTAGGCCTCTGCCCACCAAAGGAACTCTAGGCGTAGGCAAGGTATGATAGGAATTATTGTTTCTAGATCCTGAGAATGTTGACACCATAGCCATTTTAGACACCATTGTAGTTTCCTCATATGCAGTCTTGCATATGGAATTAGAAGAATGCAGGAGGCCATGAACCCCAAGGCTTGTATAATTTGCCTTGCAGATAGCAGGGTCTTTGTGGCCACTTGTTTAAAGTAGGTTGTCAAATGAATTTGTTTCTCTGGTGTAAGGAAAGCCATCCGGGAAGTTGTATTCAAGCTTGCTCCCAGGAATATAATTTGTTGACAGGGTACCAGGTGCGATTTCTTTTCATTTATGGTGTACCCCAGACAAGTTAGCACCCTTTGTACAAATGTCAGATGATTCAAAAGTATGTCCTGGCTTTCTGCCTGAATTAGACAATCATCCAGGTATGGGTATATTTGAATATTTCTTTGCCTGCAAAATGCAATGACTGGAGCTAGGCACTTTGTGAATACCCTGGGTGCAGTAGATAAGCCAAAGGGCAGTGCAGAGAACTGATAGTGTGTGTAGTCTGCTTTGAAAAGTAGGTATCTTCTGCAAGATCCCATGTGCAGGTATGCTTCCTTTAAATCTAGTGTTGCCAACCAGGCATCTTTGCCTAGCATAAGGAGCAACTGGTGAAGAGTCAGCATCTTGAATTTTGGAATCACCAAAAAGGTGTTTAGAGTAGACAGGCCCAGGATAGGACACCATGAATTGGCTTTTCTGGGTAGCAGGAAAAGCCTCGAGTAGAAACCTTGTTCCTTTTCCTCTTCTGGTACCAACTGAATAGCCCCCATGCTTAAGAGGGAGAGTACTTGTTTTTGGGCCTCTGCCTACTGATTTGGGGGTAGATCTGGCCACCCGCTTGGTGTTGGTAACGTGTGGAAGTGAAATCTGTATCCCTGGGACACTATATTCAAAACCCATTTGTCCTGGGTAATGAGTTCCCAGTTCTTTGCATGAAGAGCAATATTTCCCCCCAAAGGGGCAGTCAGTTGAGTAGTGCTTGGCAGTTTTAGAAAAAAGTAATTGAGACATTTTACCATAGGGGGGAGTTTTACTACCCCCAGATTTGGAAGTGGAGGTCCCCCACTGCTTAGTCCTGTGCGAACCCTGAGACTGAAGCCTGGGAGCTCTGCTGGATCTGGGTTTGGACTGAGAAGGTCTGGAAGAGGCAGGAAAGGACCAATTCTTGGAAGACCAATGTCTACTAAACCTAGGAGGTTGTACTTGTACAAAATCTTTAACAGTTTGCATAGCTTTAGCTTTTTTCTCCATCTTTTTGAGTACTTATTCTGCCTTGCTGCCAAACAGGTGGTCCTGGTTTAAGGGAGCATCCAGTAATTTCACTTGAACATGATCTGGCAAGGATTGCTCCTTAAGCCAAGCATGCCTTTTAAGTACAGACCCAGTCACAGCAGCCCTGCAAGATGCCTCTAGTGAATCAAAACCACATTGCAAAGTATGTTTTCCAACTTGTTCAGCTGAATGCAGTAAATCCTGTAAATCCTTATTTTCAGCACAATCAGGAAACAACATAATTTTCTGTTTAAGTACTCTAATAATATGCTGCTGATACTTTCATATGAAACTGGCAGTTTAAGGCCCTAATGGCCAAAGTTGCAGAAGTGTATACCTTCTTACCCCAGCTATCCAGCACCCTGAAGTCTCTATCAGAGGGGGTAGGACTGTTGGCAGTAGTAGCTTTAATGCCCTTGGGTCCCTGTGAAATTGTCTCAGGATCCGCAGTAGGATTTTTAAAAAGGAACTTATGAGAGTCAGGGACCCTGTAATATCTATCAGGTTTTCTGGAAGCAGGAGGTAAAGAATGAGGGGCCAAGCTAGATTCCGAAAAGGCACAATCAATGTCTAGTACAGGAGGTATGGCTAAAGGCCTGTGGCTGGGCCAGGAGTAAGAAATCCCTAAGCCTCTTTTTAGAATCAGAGAAATCCTGACTTTCCCCAACGAAAATGCTCCCTGAGGGTATGCAAGGTTTCACCATAAGAAAAATCCTCAGGGGGGATGCAGAGAGAATAGAGTCCTCAGCATCAGAATCCTCATAGGCAGATAAGGGTAAATCCTGGACAACAGGGGAAACAGAAAATTCAGAATCCTGGTCAGAAGTATCATAAGTAAACTCGGTCCTAGGTCTCAGAGGGGGAAGGTTGGCTTCCTCTAAAGTAATAAGGTCCTTCAGCCATTCTTACAATTAGTTTTTTAGGCATAGGGGCCTGGCCATGTGGTCTGGGTGTTAGTTTTCTAGGCATGGTTTGAGTTTTAGGTCTTGAAGAAGAGGGTGTCGGTTTAATATGCAAGTCAGTAGGCCTGAATACACCCTCAGAAGGCAACTCCGGACCCATCCAAGGTAGAGACATCCGCAGGTTCCACAGTTGAAGCATCTCACGGCATACCAGACTCTGAATGGGTCTCAGTAGAGGCCTGCGAATCTGAAGTAGCGGGTATCAGGGGCTGCGAAAGCGCCTCACTGAGTACTGGTGAACTGGCAACTGGCTTAGGAGAAGCGTCGTCGGCAGCTTCAGACCTCAGCGGCCTGTCTGTCTCTATCTTTGCATTTTTTCAGAATATCGGTAGTCGGATGGCTTAATAAAGACATCGGGATAATTGAACCGAGCACCAAAATGTTTAGAGGTGTAAATATACTGACGATGGATAGTTTGTGGCTTAAATAAGGCACAAAACCGACAGTGAGGTATGTTGTGGTTAGGGCCTAGGCAAGGAATACCGTACGAATGAAAATCTTTATGAGGTATTTGCTTTCCACAAGTAATGCAATTATTTACTTTTACTGACATCAGTTTAGAGCAAGAAAAAGTTTTCCCAACTGGGTACTTAGCTTTTAGTTGAAGACTTCAGTTCTGAAACTCGAAAACGAAAATTTCAGGAGTTGGCTGACCGGCACTTGCGAACTGCTTCTGCTTCAGGCACCGGACGGCAAGAAAGACAGATGTAATGGCGTCAGCTGCATGTTTTATACACCTGACAACCTGACATCACGGAAGAGACAGCAACTGACGCAGGACCCAAGACTTTGTTAATCAGGCCGACTGAGGGCTACTGCAAGCAGATAACCCAAATGTGATGACTGCAACAGTGAAACACGAAGAACATCCAGTATGAAAGTTGGATATCACTGCTAACGGGACTCTGATCGTGGAAGCCAAAGCTCCTTCCCTTAAAGTAAAGCTAAAAAGTGAAGAACATCATGAATTGGAACCAAAAAAGGTTTAACTTTATTC